>NW_027195953.1:77500-120470 GCF_038502225.1 Cherax quadricarinatus | reverse complement strand
TTTATAAGAGATAAGATAAGATTTTGTTCGGATTTTTAACCCCGAAGGGTTAGCCACCCAGGATAACCCAAGAAAGTCAGTGAGTCATCGAGGACTGTCTGTCTTATTTCCATTGGGGTCCTCAGTCTTGTCCCCCAGAATGCGACCCACACCAGTCGACTTACACCCAAGTACCTATTTGCTGCTAGGTGAACAGGATAACAGGTATAAGGAAACGCGTCGAAATGTTTCCACCCCGCTGGGAATCGAACCCGGGCCCTTCGTGTGTGAAGCGAGAACTTTAGCCCTCAGGCCACCGGGGCCTAATGCTAATGTAAAAATTAATAATTGTGCACCAAAAGATCTTTAGAAAACTTACCAAACCTTATTACAACAAGCGCAATTTAATTTAGCCTAATCCAACTAAATATATTTTAGATAAGTTTACAATAACTTAATAATAAACAAACACAATGAATTATGATGAACTTAAAGCACATGTGCAACATCTGGGTATCTTTACTGTAGACGTTTCGCCATACAGTGGCTTTATCAATACAAATTCCAGGACATAACTTGAAGACAGTAGAGCTATATACAAAAGATGAGGTAATCAGTCCCTCAACCTTGGAGTAGATGCGAAGAGCACCAGAGTCGTGGACGCCTCTGGAAAGACAGTGATGAAGTGAATGATGATACAGTGGAACCTCTGGTCACGACCATAATTTATTCCAAAACTCTGATCGCAACCCGATTTGGTCGTGACCCGAACCTAATTTCCCCATCGGATTGTATGTAAATACAATTAATCCGTTCCAGACCCCTACGAACTGTATGTAAATATTGTTTTTTAAGATTTGTAAGCGCAAGAATAGTTAATTATACTATAGAATGCACAGTGAAATAGTAAACTAAATGTAAAAACCTTGAATAACACTGTGAAAATGAACAACAGAGAAAACTAACATTGCACGAGTCCGTTCTAGAACCCTACGAACCGTTCACTGTAAACAGTTTTTCTAAGTTTTATGAGACGTCTAATGGCTGAGAAGTGAACTTCGTCATTTATCATCCGATTTCTTTAATTTTTGGTGTGCGTTAAGAGGCATTTTTCCATCATACATTGTCCAATTTTCAATGAGACAGTCCAACAAACAACTGAGATAATCTCCAAAAAATCTAGAAAATAAGTCACTGACTTTTTTGGGATATCCTAGGTTCTCTATACATATGCTGCTATGTATGATAATCTATGTAACTGTATTTGTGTATACCTGAATAAACTTACTTAGCTTTATGGTGCCTTACGAGTGTATATCACAGTTAGCACTGTACTACACTACGTTTTCTCTAATATAAGTACACAAGATGGGATTAGAGAATGGTACTTTGTCCCATATCCTCGAGTTTATAGCGAATGAACACACACATGACCGAGACCGATTACAAGGCGAGGAGGTCTTTGTTATGTGTACACAAACAACAGGAAGTGGGGAAAATTGGCGCTTGGAAAAAAAATGATGCAGAATGTATATATATATATATATATATATATATATATATATATATATATATATATGTATATATATATATATATATATATATATATATATATATATATATATACACTGTATGTATTCATATCCCTTCCCTAATATCTTTAACATACCTAAAGAAACCACCATATTCTTCTGGTAGGTCCACCAAATTCTGCCTCTTACGTAGAAAAAATATATATCTTGCAGACTTTACGATGTATAACATGGCAACCTTCAAGTCTTCCTGGAAACACCATCAAATTTACGAGGAGGTACAGGGAAAGGAAGGTTAGGTGGCTGACATCATTTAGTGCCTTGCTTACTGCTGCTGGCTCTCTCGAGGCCAGAGACAGATTATTTCCCCCTAATAACCCTAATTTTGTGGATTTTTATTTTTTTGTGTTTAGTGGTTGTGGTGACAAAACTTGTGGTAGATTTCGTCAAACTCATTAAAAGAAGAGCAAGAAATTCATTGATGCCCAAAACTACTATTTTATTCAAAAATTACAATATTTTAGTTGGCAATATTGTTAAATTATTCCATATTCAACCTACGTTTGAACGCAATTGTTACTACGCCAATGAAAAAAAAATAAATATCCCACGAATAAAAAATATTATATATTCGTAAAATATTCGTTAAAAATATAAAAAAATGTGAGAATTGAGGTTTTATAATAACTTATCTGTCTAGAACAATAATTTACATAGATCAGATCTTAAATCACAATGTGACAAAAATATTCTCTGTACCTGGAACCGTCTTAGAATGCACTGACCTTATGTAAGTTTTACCCTTGTGTTTACGTGCTGCCTTACCAGTGTGCAGCATTCACAAAATTTGTAAAGAAACGGATAATGCTTAAAAAATATGTAAATAAATATTGCTGCCTGTTCCTTCAAGCAGCTGACGAAACATCACTTGCTGTCTACTTCCTCAAGCAGCTGGCG
Organism: Cherax quadricarinatus; assembly: GCF_038502225.1. Taxonomy (NCBI): domain Eukaryota; kingdom Metazoa; phylum Arthropoda; class Malacostraca; order Decapoda; family Parastacidae; genus Cherax; species Cherax quadricarinatus. The sequence goes on along the minus strand of NW_027195953.1, from coordinate 118,002 downwards.
ACAGAGTGCTTGGCTTACTGATGAAAGCTTCCCCAATTTATTGGTTATGCATTGCCTTGCATTCTGCTGTTTGCTTCCTTATGGGACACGCAAATTCCCTCGTCTTCTAATAACATGTTCATTTTTCCATTGTAACTTACCTTGTTCATAATTACTACCGCATTTGCTTTGTCTGTTTCGTAAGGTGAAGTCTAGGATGTTTCTTTAATTCATGGTATAACTTAACGAATCTTTGAGGATAATTGTGTTGCAGAGGTCTGAGCAAAGCTCAGGCCTTTGCAACCTTAAACATTAACCTTAAATATTAACCGGTATGGAAAAATACACAAATATCCTGCACACAGAAAACTGACCTTAAGATGTTCCAGTCTGACGTGGATCATGAACTATTCACAGAAACACGAAGGTTCAGGTTCAGGTTCAGGTAGGTTTGCCAGGACGGGTCCTGGCCTGGATCTTCTCCATGTGGTGACCCGGCAGTTGCTCACGAAAGACTGTTGGAATTTGTGTAAGTGGAGTATAGTTTACAGCCCAATGGCGGGGCACGGTGAGTCTTCTTCAGGTCAGGTGGAGTACCATTTCCAGCCGTATGACTGGGGCAGCCCTATGACAAGGGAACGGCGAGTCTTCAGCACAAGTAGTGTAGCAGTTAGTTACAAACATCGTCGATGCCCTGTGGTTGGGGAACAGCACGTCTTGGGTTCAATTGGTATCAATGCTGGAGTTCTAGCTGGTACGAGACTCAACTCTCCGCAGCTCTGCTCCATTTGAGCCACACCTGGCGCTCGGGCAGCGATCTGAGTGCCAGAGTAACTCAGAAAATTCTCTGAAGGTGTGTAGATGAATGGTTCAGAGAACCGACATGTTGATAAATTAGACACATGTGCAACTCTTGGGTATCTTTATTGAGGAAACGTTTCGCCACACAGTGGCTTCATCAGTCCATACGTAGGAGAAACTTGAAGAACAGGAGGAGAATGAGGTAATCAGTCCCTCAACCTTGAGTCGATGTGTTCAGTCCATCAAGATTGATGGACTGAACACATCGACTCAAGGTTGAGGGACTGAGTTCTTCAAGTTTCTCCTACGTATGGACTGATGAAGCCACTGTGTGGCGAAACGTTTCCTCAATAAAGATACCCAAGAGTTGCACATGTGTCTAATTTATCATCTCTGAAGGTGTGTTGAATACCTGACGTCTGAGTTGCTTCAGTGGCTAGTTATTGGTCCAAGTCGGACGGAAACTTCGTCAAAAGTTTCAGTCTCTTATGTGCGGGTTATTTCTGTAAATATTAACCGGTACCTTTGAACATAAGAATATAAGAAGGAGGAACACTGCTGCAGGCCTGATGGCCCATACTAGGCAGGTTCTTCACAATCCGTCCCACTAACAAAATATTTGGCCAACCCAATTTTCAATGCTACCCAAGAAATATGCTTTTGATAATTATATTTACTCATGTGCAAGTCACACCCAAATCCAACCCCTCTCACCCATGTATTTATCCAACCTAAATCTGAAAATCCCCAAGGTTTTAGCTTCGTTAACCCTACTAGGTAGACTGTTCCACTCATCAACTACCCTGTTTCCAAACCAATACTTTCCTATAGTTCTTTAAGTTCTATTAAACTTGCAGAAGCCTTGTTCTTTATAGTTTACAGAGTTGGAATCCCTGGAGCACAATTCACTTCCGACCTCGTTCAGGTATACGAAATTATTGTACATAAGTCCTCATTCACGACTCCATTCCATCCTGGGTGTATTGGTAGAACGACTGCGTGTCATTTTTATAGTCGTATTAAAAAAAATGTGTAGGTTAGAGGTGACTGATTGGCGAAGATATTTACTTTGTGCGTTATTTGTTAAGCGAAAAGTGCCTAGTGATTTGCAGGGTTATTCTCCAACTGAATTGTTGTATGGACGTCTGGCTAGAGAACCTTTATTCGCTCTAAATAAACTTTAGTCTGGATCTGATGCTAATCCTGAGGTTCAAACTATTTATTAGTTTCCTCTTAGATGTTTCAGTGGACACCTGCAAAACATATTTTGATGTGAATAATCGTTTTTGTAAATTTGACGAAGGTGATGAAGTTCTTATATTACTTTCCGATTCTAATAAGAAGATGATAATAACTTATAAAATCCTAACGTCTGTAGAGAATCATTTATGTAATGTTTGTGTTATTGATATTGATAAATCTGACTTTGGAAATATATATACATTGGATATTACTTTGAATCTTCGACTTCTAAATCCAGTGTTAATATTAAAAGTGACTAGACTTCTCAACTACGTACGTATTTTCAAATCGTCCAGGATTTCCAACAACTGTCTTCCATAAGACAGAAGTAACCATCACTGTACCAATAACAAAGAAACATTATCCAGTTTCACTGTATCTCAGAGTTGCTTTTGAACAAGAGTTCAATAACCTATAAAGTCTTGCGATTATTGAACCTTCAACATCTGCTCATTGTTCTTCTGTTGTTACGGTTAAAACTTTAGACAATTCATACAGGTTAGCACTAGAATTCAGATGGCTTAATGTTCTCTGTAAATGGGATTCGAAATTAATGCCTCTTTTGAGGATTCATCCTAATTCCAAAGCATTAATAGTTTTCTTACATAATGTTTATTAATGCAGTATACCACAAATTTTGTTCTCTACTTTACCTGCAGCGCCATCTGTAGGCCTGAAATAAGAGAACGCACATTCAATATAGTTCCTTCCCATTTCAGCCGAATATCTATTCTCTCTGTTTACCTCTCCCAGTGTTGCCAGGAGCGCCTCGTCCCTCACTTCTGATCCCTTCCTGTCCACCTAAGTACTTTGGTGTTATAGGTCATCGTTTTATTAGTGTTGCTAGTATTTCTAGCGCTCTCAGAAATTATAGGATGTGTCAATGTTCGCCCCGATAGGTGTTATCCTTCGTGACAACACTGTTGCCTTAATCCATTTCATACAGTTATATGCAGCGTAATCGTTAAATATGTAACACATTCTTGTAGTTATTTTCATCCCAGCTCATATGTCTGGCTACTGAGTGGTGAAGCCAACTACCCTCATCTTTCATTTCAATCAAGTCCACCTTTGAGGAACAGCCCTTCACAGCCCCTCACAGTCCCTCACAACTTTCTTCAGGATTCATTTAGTGTGGCACCATTATAGTGGAGCTAGTGTACTACTTACGACCAGTTGTTCTTGACACCCCCCTCCTCCCTTTTCTCGTAAGCTGGGTGCTGCACTGCCGTCGTTAATTCATACAGTGAAATAGCCAACATTGTTCATATAGTGACCTAACCACCATTGTTCATACAGTGACCTAGCCACCATTGTTCACACAGTGACCTAACCACCATTGTTCATACAGTGACCTAGCCACCATTGTTCATATAGTGACCTAGCCACCATTGTTCATACAGTGACCTAGCCACCATTGTTCATACAGTGACCTAGCCACCATTGTTCATACAGTGACCTAGCCACCATTGTTCATACAGTGACCTAGCCACCATTGTTCATACAGTGACCTAGCCACCATTGTTCATACAGTGACCTAGCCACCATTGTTCATACAGTGACCTAGCCACCATTGTTCATATAGTGACCTAACCACCATTGTTCATACAGTGACCTAGCCACCATTGTTCATACAGTGACCTAGCCACCATTGTTCATATAGTGACCTAACCACCATTGTTCATACAGTGACCTAGCCACCATTGTTCATATAGTGACCTAACCACCATTGTTCATACAGTGACCTAGCCACCATTGTTCATACAGTGACCTAGCCACCATTGTTCATACAGTGACCTAACCACCATTGTTCATACAGTGACCTAGCCACCATTGTTCATACAGTGACCTAGCCACCATTGTTCATACAGTGACCTAGCCACCATTGTTCATACAGTGACCTAGCCACCATTGTTCATACAGTGACCTAGCCACCATTGTTCATACAGTGACCTAGCCACCATTGTTCATTGTTCATACAGTGACCTAGCCACCATTGTTCATATACAGTGACCTAGTTCATACAGTGACCTAGCCACCATTGTTCATATACAGTGACAGTTGTTCATACAGTGACCTAGCCACCATTGTTCATACAGTGACCTAGCCACCATTGTTCATACAGTGACCTAGCCACCATTGTTCATACAGTTCATACAGTGACCTAGCCACCATTGTTCATACAGTGACCTAGCCACCATTGTTCATACAGTGACCTAGCCTCCATTGTTCATACAGTGACCTAGCCACCATTGTTCACCTAGCCACCATTGTTCATACAGTGACCTAGCCACCATTGTTCATACAGTGACCTAGCCACCATTGTTCATACAGTGACCTTGCCACCATTGTTCATACAGTGAGCTAGACACCATTGTTCATACAGTGACCTAGCCAGCATTGTTCATACAGTGACCTAGCCTAGCCATTGTTCATACAGTGACCTAGCCACCATTGTTCATACAGTAGCCACCATAGTGACCAGCCACATTGTTCATACAGTGACCATAGTGACCAGCCATTGTTCATACAGTGACCTAGCCACCATTGTTCATACAGTGACCCACCATAGCCTAGCCATTGTTCATACAGTGACCTAGCCAGCCATTTGTTCTTACAGTGACCTAGCCACCATTGTTCATACAGTGACCTAGCCACCATTGTTCATACAGTGACCTAGTCACCATTGTTCATGCAGTGACCTAGCCACCATAGTTCATACAGTGACCTAGCCACCATTGTTCATACAGTGACCTAGCCACCATTGTTCACCTAGCCACATACAGTGACCTAGCCACCATTGTTCATACAGTGACCTAGCCACCATTGTTCATACAGTGACCTAGCCACCATTGTTCATACAGTGACCTAGCCACCATTGTTCAGTGACCTAGCCACCATTGTTCATACAGTGACCTAGCCACCATTGTTCATACAGTGACCTAGCCACCATTGTTCATACAGTGACCTAGCCACCATTGTTCATACAGTGACCTAGCCACCATTGTTCATACAGTGACCTAGCCACCATTGTTCATACAGTGACCTAGCCACCATTGTTCATACAGTGACCTAGCCACCATTGTTCATACAGTGACCTAGCCACCATTGTTCATACAGTGACCTAGCCACCATTGTTCATACAGTGACCTAGCCACCATTGTTCATACAGTGACCTAGCCACCATTGTTCATACAGTGACCTAGCCACCATTGTTCATACAGTGACCTAGCCACCATTGTTCATACAGTGACCTAGCCACCATTGTTCATACAGTGACCTAGCCACCATTGTTCATACAGTGACCTAGCCACCATTGTTCATACAGTGACCTAGCCACCATTGTTCATACAGTGACCTAGCCACCATTGTTCATACAGTGACCTAGCCACCATTGTTCATACAGTGACCTAGCCACCATTGTTCATACAGTGACCTAGCCACCATTGTTCATACAGTGACCTAGCCACCATTGTTCATACAGTGACCTAGCCACCATTGTTCATACAGTGACCTAGCCACCATTGTTCATACAGTGACCTAGCCACCATTGTTCATACAGTGACCTAGCCACCATTGTTCATACAGTGACCTAGCCACCATTGTTCATACAGTGACCTAGCCAGTATTGTTCAAACAGTGATCTAGCCACCATTGTTCATACAGTGACCTAGCCAGTATTGTTCATACAGTGACCTAGCCACCATTGTTCATACAGTGACCTAGCCAGTATTATTCAGTGACCTAGCCACCATTGTTCAGACAGTGACCTAGCCAGTATTGTTCATACAGTGATCTAGCCACCATTGTTCATACAGTGACCTAGCCACCATTGTTCATACAGTGACCTGGCCACCATTGTTCATACAGTGACCTTGCCATTGTTCATACAGTGACCTGGCCACCATTGTTCATACAGTGACCTAGCCACCATTGTTCATACAGTGACCTAGCCACCATTGTTCATGCAGTGGCCTAGCCACCATTGTTCATACAGTGACCTAGCCACCATTCTTCATACAGTGACAGCCACCATTGTTCACAGCCACCATTGTTCATACCTAGCCACCATTGTTCATACAGTGACCTAGCCAGTGACCATTGTTCATACAGTGACCTAGCCACCATTGTTCATACAGTGACATATTGTTCATACAGTGACCTAGCCACCATTGTTCATACAGTGTTTGTTCATGCAGTGACCTAGCCACCATTGTTCATACAGTGACCTAGCCACCATTGTTCATACAGTGACCTAGCCACCATTGTTCATACAGTGACCTAGCGACCATTGTTCATACAGTGACCTAGCCACCATTGTTCATACAGCGACCTAGCCACCATTGTTCATACAGTGACCTAGCCACCATTGTTCATACAGTGACCTAGCCACCATTGTTCATACAGTGACCTAGCCACCATTGTTCATACAGTGACCTAGCCACCATTGTTCATACAGTGACCTAGCCACCATTGTTCATACAGCCACCATTGTGACCTAGCCACCATTGTTCATACAGTAGCCACCATTGTTCATACAGCCACCATTGTTCATACAGTGACCTAGCCACCATTGTTCATACCTAGCCACCATTGTTCATACAGTGACCTAGCCACCATTGTTCATACAGTGACCTAGCCACCATTGTTCATACAGTGACCTAGCCACCATTGTTCATACAGTGACCTAGCCACCATTGTTCATACAGTACAGTACAGTGACCTAGCCACCATTGTTCATACAGTGACCTAGCCACCATTGTTCATACAGTGACCTAGCCATTGTTCATACAGTGACCTAGCCACTGACCTAGCCACCATTGTTCATGACCTGCCACCATTGTTCATACATTGTTGTTCATACAGTGACCTAGCCACCATTGTTCATACAGTGACCTAGTCACCATTGTTCATTCAGTGGCCTAGCCACCATTGTTCATACAGTGACCTAGCCACCATTGTTCATACAGTGGCCTAGCCACCATTGTTCATACACACCTAGCCACCATTGATACCTAGCCACCATAGTTCATACAGTGCCCTAGCCACCATTGTTCATACAGTGACCTAGCCACCATTGTTCATACAGTGACCTAGCCACCATTGTTCATACAGTGACCTAGCCACCATTGTTCATACAGTGACCTAGCCACCATTGTTCATACAGTGACCTAGCCACCATTGTTCATACAGTGACCTAGCCACCATTGTTCATACAGTGAGCCACCATTGTTCATAGACCTAGCCACCATTGTTCATACAGTGACCTGGCCACCATTGTTCATGCAATGACCTAGCTACCATTGTTCATACAGTGACCTAGCCACCATTGTTCATACAGTGACCTAGCCACCATTGTTCATACAGTGACCTAGCCACCATTGTTCATACAGTGACCTAGCCACCATTGTTCATACAGTGACCTAGCCACCATTGTTCATACAGTGACCTAGCCACCATTGTTCATACAGTGACCTAGCCACCATTGTTCATACAGTGACCTATCCACCATTGTTCATACAGTGACCTAGCCCTACCATTGTTCATACAGTGACCTAGCCACCATTGTTCATTGTTGTTCATACAGTGACCTAGCCACCATTGTTCATACAGTGACCTAGCCACCATTGTTCATACAGTGACCTAGCCACCATTGTTCCAGTGACCTAGCCACCATTGTTCATACAGTGACCTAGCCACCATTGTTCATACAGTGACCTAGCCACCATTGTTCATACAGTGACCTAGCCACCATTGTTCATACAGTGACCTAGCCACCATTGTTCATACAGTGACCTAGCCACCATTGTTCATACAGTGACCTAGCCACCATTGTTCATACAGTGACCTAGCCACCATTGTTCATACAGTGACCTAGCCACCATTGTTCATACAGTGACCTAGCCACCATTGTTCATACAGTGACCTAGCCACCATTGTTCATACAGTGACCTAGCCACCATTGTTCATACAGTGACCTAGCCACCATTGTTCATACAGCGACCTAGCCACCATTGTTCATACAGTGACCTAGCCACCATTGTTCATACAGTGACCTAGCCAGTATTGTTCATACAGTGACCTAGCCACCATTGTTCATGCAGTGACCTAGCCACCATTGTTCATGCAGTGACCTAGCCACCTAGCCACCATTGTTCATACAGTTAGCCACCATTGTTCATACAGTGACCTAGCAGTGACAGCCATTGTTCATACAGTGACCTAGCCACCATTGTTCATACAGTGACCTAGCGACCATTGTTCATACAGTGACCTAGCCACCATTGTTCATACAGTGACCTAGCCACCATTGTTCAGCCACCATTGTTCATACAGTGACCTAGCCACCATTGTTCATACAGTGATACAGTGACTAGCCACCATTGTTCTTTCATTTACCTATCCACCATTGTTCATACAGTGACCTAGCCACCATTGTTCATGCAGTGACCTAGCTACCATTGTTCATACAGTGACCTAGCCACCATTGTTCATACAGTGACCTAGCCACCATTGTTCAGCCTAGCCACCATTGTTCATACAGTGACCTAGCCACCATTGTTCATACAGTGACCTAGCCACCATTGTTCATACAGTGTGACCTAGCCAGCCATTGTTCATACAGTGACCTAGCCACCATTGTTCATACAGTGACCTATACAGCCTAGTGACCTAGCCACCATTGTTCATACAGTGACCTAGCCACCATTGTTCATACAGTGACAGTTGTTCATACCCAAGCCACCATTGTTCATACAGTGACCTAGCCACCATTGTTCATACAGTGACCTAGCCACCATTGTTCATACAGTGACCTAGCCACCATTGTTCATACAGTGACAGTTGACCTAGCCACCATTGTTCATACAGTGACCTAGCCACAATTGTTCATACAGTGACCTAGCCACCATTGTTCATACACAGCCACCATTGATACAGTGACTAGCCACCATTGTTCATACAGTGACCTAGCCACCATTGTGTGACCTAGCCACCATTGTTCATACAGTGACCTAGCCACCATTGTTCGTACAGTGACCTAGCCACCATTGTTCAGTGACCTAGCCACCATTGTTCATACAGTGACCAGCCACCATTGTTCATACAGTGACCTAGCCACCATTGTTCATACAGTGACCTAGCCACCATTGTTCACCTAGCCACCATTGTTCACACAGTGACCTAGCCACCATTGTTCATACAGTGACCTAGCCACCATTGTTCATACAGTGACCTAGCCACCATTGTTCATACAGTGACCTAGCCACCATTGTTCATACAGTGACCTAGCCACCATTGTTCATACAGTGACCTAGCCACCATTGTTCATACAGTGACCTAGCCACCATTGTTCATACAGTGACCTAGCCACCATTGTTCATACAGTGACCTAGCCACCATTGTTCATACAGTGACCTAGCAACCATTGTTCATACAGTGACCTAGCCACCATTGTTCATACAGTGACCTAGCCATCATTGTTCATACAGTGACCTAGCCACCATTGTTCATACAGTGACCTAGCCACCATTGTTCATACAGTGACCTAGCCACCATTGTTCATACAGTGACCTAGCCACCATTGTTCATACAGTGACCTAGCCACCATTGTTCATACAGTGACCTAGCCACCATTGTTCATACAGTGACCTAGCCACCATTGTTCATATTGTTCATACAGTGACCTAGCCACCATTGTTCATACAGTGTAGCCACCATTGTTCATACAGTGACCCACCATTGTTCATACAGTGACCTAGCCACCATTGTTCATACAGTGACCTAGCCACCATTGTTCATACAGTGACCTAGCCACCATTGTTCATACAGTGACCTAGCCACCATTGTTCATACAGTGACCTAGCCACCATTGTTCATACAGTGACCTAGCCACCATTGTTCATACAGTGATCTAGCCACCATTGTTCATACAGTGACCTAGCCACCATTGTTCATACAGTGACCTAGCCACCATTGTTCATACAGTGACCTAGCCATCATTGTTGTTCATACATACAGTGACCTAGCCACCATTGTTCATACAGTGACCTAGCCACCATTGTTCATACAGTGACCTAGCCACCATTGTTCATACAGTGACCTAGCCACCATTGTTCATACAGTGACCTAGCCACCATTGTTCATACAGTGACCTAGCCACCATTGTTCATACAGTGACCTAGCCACCATTGTTCATACAGTGACCTAGCCACCATTGTTCATACAGTGACCTAGCCACCATTGTTCATACAGTGATCTAGCCACCATTGTTCATACAGTGACCTAGCCACCATTGTTCATACAGTGATCTAGCCACCTACATCACTCCCTCCTCTTCTATATTGGTGTATCAGTCCGAGGGTTTATACATCCACTGTATTAATGAGAATATACACGTGAATATCCTGAGATTCCCTTTATTCCTGTGTAACCCGAATAATTTACTGTTTTCAGTTTGTTGGTTGTGCCTTGTCTACACGTTTTCTATAATTTTTTGCTAGTGTGATAAAGCTGCGTGCATTTATTTGATATCTATATGATGGTTATCTTATGATGCTATTTATTTCAATTTTTTTTATTTTTCTTGAGATGAGGAGCTGACCTCGGCCGCTTTCCCTGATAACTACTCACTCCATGGCATTATTAAATAAAAGGCTTACACACACACACACACACACACACACACACACACACACACACACACACACAACTGCTAAACGCCGATGTTCTAATACCTCACTGCATCATGTCAGCATGTCGACCTAGGTCATTCATATCACCACTCTCTTGTTGAGAACTATTTATATTCACTGGTAACAGCATCCTTTGCGAACTCAGTGATATGCTCATTATGCAGTCAATTCCATGTTTCTACAGAGAATGTCAGAGACTCACTGGTGCACTTGATGAGGGAACACAACCAGATTACTGACTGAAAAGATTCACACAGTTCGTGTGTGATAATCCCGACTTTAATGTCTCAACATTAACATGTCGTAACACATTCCGTGAAGCGGGAGGAGTAACCTGTGTCACTCCTGGAGATAAATGGTATAGAATACCGACACTATAGAAAAAGTAGTCATACGCCCAATGGAAATAAGTCACTCTGTCTAACTTTTTTGGGTTATCCCAGGTTCTCTACACATATGCTGCTATGTATGATAATCTATGTAACTGCATTTGTGTATACCTGAATAAACTTACTAACTTTCCATATAATGCGATCCTTTATTGACTACGTCTCACCCACACAATAAGCTTTATCAAGTCACAAACTGGTCTGTTTAAGACTTGATAAAGTCCACTGTGTGGCCAAATTGTAATTAATAAAGGCTCGCATTATACTGCATTTGAGTCTATTTTACTACTGTGTTACTCCTCCTGGAGAGTATGATGTAAAAACCTTCATCGCCTCAGAGACAGTCTGTAAACATTGATCACGGGAATGCTCAGTCAAATCAGCTTTCAACATCAGAAGAAACCTGGTATACCTGGACTCAAGTCTGCGGATAACGGACACCTGTTACATCGGATAAGGCAGAGCTATTTAGCCTTAAAATGTCCAAAACCATTAATGCTCCGAGTCAAATTAATTTTACATTTGGAAGCCAGCCAAGCCAGTGCCAATCATTAAGTGGGTTTAGGCCAATGGCTGTCAGTACATGTCACCGCGAGTGATGAATTCTTCTATTTATCAACTTTCATGTGCATAATATATGTCATCAAAGACACCACCAAGATGGTAAAGTGTTATCCTAACAAATGGTTCAGCAACCTTTCTCACTTTGTGATAGAAGGTCCATGAGAAAAGATATAAAAAATAAATTAGGACACATCTCTACACAGTGCCATGGGCAAATAATGCTACCTATGAGCAAGTGTGTGTGTGTGGAACTTATGTAACTAGTGAAAGGGATCATTTGTATTATTTGATGGATATAGTGACTTCCAGACAACCAAAGCTGCAGAACAATAATGCAGCGCTGTGCAAAGCACATCAGCTAATGTCCTGTTTGAATGGTCCGTGAATGTAACCACTACTACTCAGAAAGTTTTATTACATAGCGTGGGGTGTTACCTAGCACCATGGCTTGTTGTAGTGTTTTAAAATCTCAGGTTAAAGTGTTGAAGAAGGAGATTCTACTTCTTCAGGAGGAAAATAGGAGGCTGAAGCTTCATCTAGATGGGTTTGGGAGTGAGTGTGAGATGGTGGTAGCTGGTGAGGAGGAAAAAGTTACCAGCAGTGATTTGGAGAGTGGCAGCCGCTCTAAGTGGCAAGTGGTTCACAATTCAGGAAGAAGGATGATAAGGAAGGTTAATAGAGAAGATGTGAAGGTAGGAAATCTATTCTCTCTTCTCCAGGACGAGTGTACTTCAGTGGTTAGTGAAGTTAAAGGTACCACTGACTCCCCTGCTTATCAAGGTAAGAATATTCTGATCGTGGAAGATTCTCAGGTAAGATATATGGATCGTTCTTTTTGTAACAGAGATAGAAAGGTCAGACAGAGGGTGTGTCTCCCAGGAGCTGGTGTTGGAGACATAGTCAGCAGATTGGATAATTTTATGTCAGGCAACGGGAACAAGCCCATTATTTGTCTTAGTGCTGTTAGAAATGACATCGGGAATGGCAGGAGACAGGAGCTGCTGGATAAGTATAGGTCAGTCATAGATGTAGTCAGGTCTAAGGGAGGGATCCCAATCATATGTAGCATCTTGCCTAGAAAAAGGGTGGGCAATGAATGGATGTCTAGGGCAATTGGTACAAATTGGGTGTGATTTATAGGCCCCTAAACCTTGATAGAGTGCAGTAAGCTGCTATGGGACGAAATTCATAAGGCATCTAGATATGAAAATGTTGTGTTAATTGGAGATTTTAACTTTAGACAATTGATTGGAACAATGTGACAGGAAATCTTGAGTCTAGTGACTTACTTGATACGGTTCAAGATTGTTTTATAAAACAGTTTGTGACAGAACCAACTAGAGGAAATAATCTACTTGACTTGGTTCTTGCCAACAAAGAATCACTAGTTAATAATCTTGAGGTTAATGATGAGTGTGAAGGCTTACTCAGCCCTGTAACAACTTCAGTATTACCAAGGCTGGCTCCTCCTCAGAAAAATTAATGAATAGAAAAAGAACGATAACAGTCAAATATAAACACTTTATTATTTAGAAATGAAAATATAAAACAATTAAATATGAATTTTTATCCTACTTGAAAGAGAAATGAAAAATGAAATATAAAAATAATATCTGAATTCAACGCTAATATGTACAGTTAGACTGGGGTGTCTGGTTGATGTTGTTGACACCACGTATTGTAGAAATTGTAGCCGTTGCTGATGATGGTGAGGGGGGGGGAGTCACAGATGTTGAGTGACACCCCAACGACTAGTTCTTCACAGAGTCTCTAGCCTTGAATAGTCCGTCAAGATGATAGGAACGCAGGTCTTTCACCACTGCAAAGATGAGAGGTAGTTGCCTGGGGTTGACTACACTTAGGTATGCAGATAAAATGGTGACGTCCCAGAGCTTGTGTTAGTCTCCTTCAACACTGTTTCTTTGGTTGTTAGATGGCCCGAGCTGACATTCCAAGCTAGAAAGAGACAAGGTTACCCACTGCCTAAGAAATCGCTCTCCATCATAAGTAAAGTATTTAAAAAACATGGTGATTATCTAAAAGCGCATGGAAATCAAGGCAGAATGAACTACATCTTAAAATTGGTTAAAAGTGAAGCTTTTAACCAATATATCCATTAAAAACAGGAGCAGAGGCTTTTACTTACAGTTGTGTTGGGAGCTGTGAGTCAAGTGATTACCATTTGGTCGGAGCCCCACACGTCACCTTTCCGGGTGGAGAAAAAAGGTGATGATGGCGGGAGCTAGACTGACCCTACCTTAACAAGCAGACGGGCAATCAAACTATCGTCACCACATACTCGCTCGCAACTCCTATCTGTTGAACTTTTCCCTCACAATGAACTTGGGAAAAGTGTTCACAAATCACTTAGTTTCAATATATCATGGAGTTAGCAGGATAACTGCAGCCAAATCTCTGTCCCAGACTTTCCCTTGGTCGATTTCATGGGACTGAAAAATTACCTGGGTGGGATAAATTAGGATGTAATGACTATGGGTGAGGTAGGTGATCTTGGTTGCCAACATGACGTTTTTCAGAGCATATTTCTAACTGCGCAGACAACTTTTGTTCCGATTAGGGAAACTAGATCAAACAAAAATGATCCCAAATGGATGGACAATAGATTAAAACATTTCATTGGTCAAAAGAGAGGCGTATATAGGAGTATCAAAATAGGGGATGGGCAGTTAAGAAATCAATATATTCAATTAAAGAGAGAAATAAAAAAAAAAGGAATAAGATCAAAAAGGGATTATGATGCTAAGGTCGCAAGGGATTCAAAGACTAACCCAAAAGGGTTCTTTCAGGTATACAGAAGTAAGATTAGGGACAAGATAGGCCCACTTAAGAGTAACTCTGGTCAGATCACTGACAGTGATAAGTTTATATGTAAAATTTTCAATCCTTACTTTCTCTCAGTTTTTACCCAGGGAGATACTAGCGAAATTCCAGAAATAATAGATTATGTAGAAAAGGACGATAATAAACTATGCACGATTGCGGTAACTAGTGACATGGTCTTCAGACAAATAGAGAAATTAAAATCTAACAAATCCCCAGGCCCTGATGAACTGTTCTCAAGGGTGCTAAAGGAATCTTTTCAACATATCGCTGCAAACTGGCATAGTGCCTGATAAATGGAAAATGGCAAATGTAATACCTATTTACAAGGCAGGTGACAGGTCCTTAGCTTCAAACTATAGACCAGGTATTTGAGGAGGTAGATCATGGTATTGAATGTGATATTGTGTATATGGCAGCAGAGAGTTTGCATAAATGTGGAGAAATCAGAATGGGGGCACGTCACAAACGGTGTTCCACAGGGGTCAGTGTTGGGCCCTTTGCTGTTTACAATCTACATGAACGACATAGATGAGGGAATAAATAGCGACATAAGTAAATTTGCTGATGAGACCAAAATAGGCCGCCCAATTCATTCTAATGAGGACATTAGAGCAGTGGTCGGAGAAGTGGCAGATGCAGTTTAATATAGACAAATGTAAAGTTCTAAATGTTGGACAGGAAACTAGCCACGCCACATATAAACTAAATAATGTAGATCTTAATATTACGGATTGTGAAAAAGATTTAGAAGTTCTGGTTATTAGTAGTCTAAAACCAAGGCAACAGTGCATTAGTGTTCGAAATAAAGCTAACAGAATCCTTGGCTTCATAGCAAGAAGTATAAATAATAGAAGTGCTCAGGTTGCTTTTCAAGTCAATACATCTTTGGTTAGGCCTCATTTAGATTATGCTTCACGGTTTTGGTCACCGTATTACAGAATGGATATAAATGCACTGGAAAACGTACAAAGGAGGATGACAAAGTCGATCCCATGTATCAGAAATCTTCCCTATGAGGATAGACTGAGGGCCTTGAATCTGCACTCTCTAGAAAGGCATAGAATTAGAGGGAATATGATTAAGGTGTATAAATGGAAAACAGGTATTAATAAAGGGGATGTAAATAGCGTGTTAAAAATATCTAACGTAGACAGGACTCGCAGCAATGGCTTTAAATTGGAAAAGTTCAGATTCAGGAAGGACATAGGAAAGCACTGGTTTAGTAATAGAGTTGTGGATGAGTGGAACAAACTCCCGAGTACAGTTATTGAGGCTAAAACGTTGTGTAGTTTTAAAAATAGGTTAGATAAATACATGAGCGGGTGTGGGTGGGTGTGAGTTGGACCTGACTAGCTTGTGCTGCTGGGTCTGGTGCCGTGCTCCTTCCTTGAGTGGAGGTGACCAGACTGAGTGGGTGATTGGGCTAATCCGGGGGGGGACATAGACCTGCTCCACATGGGTCAGTAGGCCTGTTGCAGTGCTCTTTCTTTCTTATGTTCTTATATATATATATATATATATATATATATATATAAATATATATATATATATATATATATATATATATATATATATATAAATATATATATATATATATATATATATATATATATATATATATAGGGAGGTACCTCTTGAACTGTCCTTGGGACCCTCATCATAAGAGAAAAGAATAAACTTGCTTCAGGGAAAGCTCAAGGAGCGTGATAGCGAAATAATTTCTATTATATTTTTGGTCCAATTTCAATGAAAAATTTACTGTGATTTAAGCAGCGTTTGAAGCCTACACACTGTGTTTGTAGTGACTTATTGTCTTAAAAGAGAGATAGAAAAAATAAATAGTGCCTTATCCTACATGGCATAAAACTCTCCCTTTTCTTCAAAATTGGTAAGACATACAATGCTCTACTTGACATCAGATGAAAGATAAGAGCTAGATAATCTTGGCACCAACGCTGTTTGAGTGAAAATGTCAATAGATTGCATAATAATTTTTTTTTATTTATTTTTTTTTGTGAGGAAAAAAATCAATAAAAGCAAAGCGGTAAAAAATATCGCAAAATCCCCTTTACATGCTAGTAGATTCATCATTACTCAATAACCTGTGTAAAAATCATGACACCCCTACAAATACTTTTTGCCAAAAATGGAAAATAATGTCAATAACTTATTCCTGAGTTACACATATGTATTACGTTTTCTGTAAAACTCTACGGTCACGGCACGCCACATTTCAGTATGTTAGACACCTCAACACATGTTGACAACACACAGGCGACTGAGCTATTATCATCATTCCCTGAATTTGAATGGAGTTCTCAGAGAAATTGCAATGTAGTGTATTTAGAATGAAAAAATCATAAAACTCGTAATTTTTGGAGTAAAAAAAAACACGAATTGCCATCATGTCCTTTTGATGAAAGTAAGAACCAAAAAATTACATTTTTGGAAAAACATACTTAGAAATATGATAGAAACAAGCTAATTACATCAACATGTTACCAAAATTATGCACTATTTTTTGTCAAGAAAACATCTTTTACCATAATTTTTAAATTTTTCTTTTTTTTATCACTCCTAAAGCAATTCGAGCACTCAAGGTTCTCCCTGAAGCTGTTTGAAAATTGTTTTCTCCTACTACCCCCTATATTTTATATATACTTTATTTAAAGACAAAATACATTGACAAAATACACTGACAAAATACAATGACAAAAATACAATAGGGAGTATAACAGCATAGACAACTCAGAGCTACATCTCGAAAACTTCGTTCAGCTCCCCGGCGGTGGGCCACGTGCCCAGAATGTTGCAGGCATTTCCTCTCTGGATCGCAACACTGAGTCTCTGAAAGAGGAAGCTGGCCACCCTGTGGTCCTTGGTTTCTATGATGAGTTTTTCACCCAGCTCTTTGAGGAACTTTAGAGCACACTTTCCCCATGCTCAAAGGGTCTCAGACCCTATTGGGATGAAGTTGTAGAAAGGGGGAAGGCCTTAATATTTGCGGGTATTCTGGGTCTCCCTGTGGCTGGCTGATCTACCCCCTTCTTGATTAGCCAGGTAATTCACCAGATATGAATCCAATAGAGAATTTTTGGTCAATAGTTAAAAGTAAAATGAAAGCAGAGTCCATCACAACCATAATAGAGTTGACAGAAAGATTAACATGGGTATATAACCACGAGGACAATGTGCAAATCCACTGTCCTTCTTGCAAAGAAAGCATAGCGCGACGCATCGCTCCTTTAATTAAGCTAAAGGCGAAGCAACTAAGTTTTAAATGTACGGAATATATGTTCAGTATATTCGGGTAAACTGTATTCAACCATAATTGTATCATTCATGAAGGTTACTTTCTTTCCATATGGTTAACCATGTATGTACCGTGTCCTGTAACATGTCTGTACCGTGTCCTGTAACATATCTGTACCGTGTCCTGTAACATGTCTGTACCGTGTCCTGTAACATGTCTGTACCGTGTCCTGTAACATTTCTGTGCCGTGATCTGTAACATGTCTGTACCGTGATCTGTAACATGTCTGTACCGTGCCCTGTAACATGTCTGTACCGTGTCCTGTAACATGTCTGTGCCGTGATCTGTAACATGTCTGTACCGTGTCCTGTAACATGTCTGTACTGTGCCCCATAACACACTTAGTTGGCGACGATGTCTATACGTGAGAGACCAC
This sequence comes from Cherax quadricarinatus, assembly GCF_038502225.1. NCBI lineage: Eukaryota > Metazoa > Arthropoda > Malacostraca > Decapoda > Parastacidae > Cherax > Cherax quadricarinatus. The sequence continues at coordinate 99,801 of NW_027195953.1, read as the reverse complement.
TCTCCCTCTTCCAGTTATTTTACTCGCATTGGGCAATTTTGGATTGGTTGAGTACCATAATATAGAAGTGGCAGGTGCTGTCTGTCATAATCTGCATCAACAGTCAGGTAATCACCTTGACCTGACATCACTCCTAAAATATTATCATTCCAGTCTGTTTTCCTTTGTGTTTAAACTTTACATTCCATGTTAAATACGTACGTGCATTTCAGTGTCTTCCTCTTCCTAAATGATCTATGTCTCTGAAAATTAAACCTCGTCAGTGATATTATGATAAGTACTAAATAATTAAAAAAATAATAACTGAATTCGCTGGTAAACGGATGTTCAAAAGGCTGCAAAGCACTTTCACCTCTAAATCTGATTATAAAAATTTATGTCTATGAAACTACAAGGTCAACAAGGTTTGTAAACGGAAATGATTAATCAAAAACTTGGAAATGAAATCATGCAACAAAACGCCCATCAGTATCTAAGCCACGTAATTTATATACGAACATTAAACTACTAATAAATAGAGACACAGAACATACCGGAAATTAATTTTATCAACCAGTCACCATCTCCGTTACATTAATTCATTCATGAAAATAGTCTGTACTCCTCTGTTTACTATGTCTGGGTTGCCATATATCAATTCTCCCCTGCAGAGTGTGTCAGGAAACTTTCATCCCCAACTATACATCCTAAGGACTAGCAGACACCATGAATCGTTCCTTTAAATGATGGGATAGTAGACAAGGAAGAGTTTTAGAATTATTGAAAATAAGTCTGAGTATTCCGTGCAAAGTGAATGACAAATTTGCAATATTCTTGAAAGAGTTAAGAGTTACACAGAAAGTAAAATTGCAGGGGAACTAGGAGGGTTTTGTAAGGGTAGAATATGTGTAGGTAGAGTGTTTACAGCGAAGGATGTAAGTGAACAATTCTTATAAGGTATGGAGCGACTTGTTGCATTTATGGATTTACTGAAGAAGAGGCACTTGACTTGATAAACTGGGAAGCAATGTGACAGATATTGTAAATGTATGGAATAAAGAGAAGGTTGTTAGAACCAGTCAAGAATTTTATGCAGATAGTGTGGCTCAGGAGAGAGAGGGAACTATTTTCCAGAAAAAAAGTAGGACTCAGACTCAGCTGTGTAATGTCACAATGGTGGTTTAGCATGTTTGTAGAAGGAGTTGTGTTAGAAGCGAATACTAGGATTCAGGGAAAAAGTGTGGGATTTAAAGATAAATCATCTGATACAAAGTCTGTGTTGTAATTTTAGAAGATTTTGAAGGTTGATGGATGAATTTAGGAGCATATGTAAATGAAGAAAATTAAAAGAAAATATTGAAAACAGATAGGTGACAGGAATAACTAGAAATCTAGTCAACGAAAAATTGGATATCAGATTGGAAGAAGGTAGCATGGAGGAACTGAATGTATTCATGTATTTGGAAGTGAACATGTTCGTGAATGGGTCTTTGAAAGACAAGGTGAGCCATAGAATAGGTGAGTGGGGAAATAGTAGGTGGAGTGTTGAGGCATATATGGAAAACAAGAAGTTTTTATTCCTAAGCAAATAAGATAATGTACCTGAGCACAGAGAAACAAACACTTTTATATAGGTATAAGACATAGGTTTTTAAATATTACAATAAGGGTGGAGGGACTAGAGATGTCATGGTATGAGCAGTGGGTTGGTGAATATTTTGCAGAAAATTCGGAGCACAGAAATTAGAAGACGGTGTTCTACGACCAAACGTATAATTCAGAGCGCTGAGGAGGGGTTGATGAGGAGTTCTGGAAAGTTAGAAAGGATGGAAAAAATAGGATGAATAAAAGAGAATATAAAGCAGAGGTGGAAGAAATCAGAAAAAATGGTCGTTCCAGGAATGAATGGAGAGAGTGAGGGTAAAGGAGGTTTTCACTGATGGAGGTTTTAGCAACATATAACAGGCTATTGTGAGTGCGTTAGATCGGAGTGAATGTAGACTACTGGTTTTATGACTTAACGTGTAACTGGACCGTGAGTAAAGTAACATTTCTGAAAACATTCAGGGAAATCGAATATCAAGAGTTGAGTCCTGAAGGAGGGAGGATCATCTGAAATGGGATGTCTCCACATCTTCTGGTAAAACAGATATTAAATGAATATTAATGAATGTGTTTCCTTTCTCTTCATCAACCAACCTGGGGGGAGGGGGGAGAGAAAACCAATGTGATAAAAAATCAAAGGATGTAAATAGCTTTGTCGTTTCTGGTAAATTATAATAATCGACTTACTCGTTGCCTTTACAAAACAACATGTCAATAGTTTAAAATGCAAATCCTGAGAATTTCAGTAGATTTTATGTCTAAAGGGAAGAGCAAAACTCGTAAGGGTAATTCAGGTCCTGGGGAACGTAAGATACTCAGGTTTGATCCGAGTGTTTGCCCAGCATCAAGGCACCTCTCGTAAGAGAAGGACTCGAAAACACGAAGAATTAAAGTTATCAACTCAGTCACTAACTGTTGGACAGAATACCTTACAATACCAAGTTCCCGGTGAAAGTCTTTATGACAGCAAGCAACAAATGTTTGCTCAGTATTACTTTACAATGTTAATGCTATTTAATTCACTTAGAACCTGTTAGATTTCGCATCGAACACCCTGTGAATAACACTCTACAACATATCTTAATATTTCTAGATATCTTTAATACCCCATAATACACCCAAAACTCACTGGATGTCTTTAATATGCTTTAAAACATATAAAATCAATTATATCTCTCTCCAGAAAAGTTAACATGCGAGAAAGTCAGCTGTGTTATTGCAGATACAGGCATTCAATTTGGGTCCGGACAGCAATGAATCTTGATGAGGAACGACCTGATAGCGTGTTTGCTGCACTCATTAAAATGCACGCTTGATTCAGCGGTCGTTGGGTCAGCGTGTGTTGGTCTAGGTATATCACGCTTGCTTCAGTTATCGCTGAGCCGGGTTCACTAGCGCACTCCTTCATCAATGGCTACTAGTTCACCCACCCTCTTATATGTTTGACTTATTAAATTACGGTTGCTTCAGGGATCACTGGTCAACTTGTGTACTGGTATAAGACATGCTACGTCTCACCACTTTCTGGGTTAACATGTGTGTTGGACTCGCTAGCACAGACCTGCTTCAGCGGATGATGGGTCAGCTCATATGACTGGCTCACTAACGCACACTTAATGGGTCAGCGTGTGTTTTGGATACACTACCTCAAAGCTTACTTCAGTGGTATCCGTGACACACTAATATACGCTTGTTTCACTGAACAATTAGACAGTGTATGATGGACTCACTAGCACACTAGGTCAACGTGTGTTAGACTTAATGACATACACTTACTTTAGCTGTCATTAAGGTAAGCTTGCTTTTTTCCTGATAAAAGAGGCATAGAGAAGTGTGAGTGATTAATGGAGGGTTTTTATGTGCTGGAACACGCTAGAGCAATAATATACATGAAGGAGTGTTATACCCATAGGGGCTATTTAGCGGGGGGCAAATGGCAGAAAATTAGGCTTCATACAAGGAAGGAGAGGATAGATCCATTTCTCTAGATCAAGAACAATTTACTAGCTTCAAAGAACAATCGTCTAGAAGAGCTAAAGTAATTTGGATTAGAAAAATTGAAGATTCCAAACGTATGAGTAAGGATTATTGGGAAAACTGGTTCAGGAAAACAAATGGGTCGATTAGAAAGGCAACTATATAGTTGATATTACATGCAAAGAGGTCGCTTCCTCTACTCGTTTCAAATCCTAGTCCTGTCTCAGGTGTGCTAAAATCCCCATGTCAGAGTAACATACAAGTGAACATGGACAACTTGTGTAATACGACTCGCCTTATCTGGGAATCGATTCCGGACCCCTTGGGTGGGATCCGATCACTCCACATTCAATTACAGATTACATTTGATGGCTTGCATCCTACTACCATTAACTGAAGAAAAAAGAAACAAATGAAAGCGTTCGAGCATATGATGAATATATATATATATATATATATATATATATATATATATATATATATATATATATATATATATATATATATATATATATATATATATATATATATATATATATATATATATATATCGTCGTGCCGAATATGTAAAACTAGTCAATTAACAAGAACTCATTTAAAATTAAATCCTTTCTGAAATTTTCATTTATACGTTTAAAGATATATTTTTTTCATTAATGTTAATGTAAAAATTTTTAATTTTGCACCAAAAGAATCTTAGAAAACTTACCTAATCTTATTATAACAAGAGCAATTTATTTTAGCCTAACCCAACTAAATATATTTTAGATTTGTTTACAGTAATTTAATACTAAACAAACACAGTGAAATATATTTTTTTCGTTAGGTTCAGAATGATTTTGGCGAAATTACTGCATACACAAATTTTCACTTATCCTATATGGCAAGATGAGCGTTGGTATTTAAGCCAAGATAGCAAGTTCTGCCTATTCGGCACGACATATGTCATATATATATATATATATATATATATATATATATATATATATATATATATATATATATATATATATATATATATATATATATATATATATATATATATGCAATATATATATATATGTTATGTATTAGATACAGTAAATATAGGTGATTTCAGAATATGCAAAACAACCACTCTGAAAGAATAGAGAAATTCCAAGCGCTTTCGTGATAATGTGAGTAGTCACGAATACGCTTGGAATTTCTCTATTCTTTCAGAGTGGTTGTTTTGCATATATATATATATATATATATATTATATATATATATATATATATATATAGATATATATATATATATATATATATATATATATATATATATAATCATTAATACGCCTTTTGATCCATATTAAGCAAATCCAAGTTAGAGGAGCATCAACACTTGCTATTAATCTGGTTAGTTAGCCATGTTTAATAATTTTATATAAATATTTATGTGAAGCTCAAAACCCATTATGGTCATTCAGTGGACTGAGTGGAAGACGACTGTGACTCCGTCTGTTAAGTGGAGACAGAGAACTACTTAGTTATACTCGTCTAGTTCGCTAGTTTGCAATAGTCTCATAGAATATGCATAAATGAAAAAAACTTTTCAAGACAGTTTTCCAATACATGTGTGTGTGTGTGTGTGTGTGTGTGTGTGTGTGTGTGTGTGTGTGTGTGTGTGTGTGTGTGTACTCACCTAGTTGTACTCACCTAGTTTTGAGGTTGCAGGGGTCGAGTCACCTAGTTTTACTCACCTAGTTTTGAGGTTGCAGGGGTCGAGTCCTATATATATGTGTGTGTATGTGTTTGCGTGTGTGTGTGTGTGTGTGTGTGTGTGTTTGGTCCTTTCCCAAGTTCCGTAAAGAAAACTTTAAATCACACTTTACAGTCTACTCAGGGCCTGGAAAAGAAGAGAAGGTCCGCTATGATCACCTAAAATAACAACTTACTATATAAAGAGATCCTGGGTTACTTCAGGTTACTTCACACGTTCATGAACAATCTAACAGTCTCTTTGAAAATCAAAGAGCAAATGAAGAAATGTTATGGTGATGCCGACAAGATGTGGAGAAAGACACTTTTTTACAGTTCAGGACATTTATTAAAGGAAATGTTTGGCCACGAGTTACTTCTACAGTCCTAATACAGTGTGATGAATGGTTTGAAAACCGAAACGTTGAAGATTGATACATTTATCCAACATATGGGAATCTTTATAAGGACTGAAGAAGCCACTCGTGGCGAAACGTTTCCTTCAATAAATATCCTGAAATATACATAAGTGTCTTTTTCCACAAAGAACAAATATTGTTAGAGTAATTCTATCCGGCAAACATTGTGAAGCTTTGGACACGTGAATATATAATGTCTTTAAAAGCTTCATCATATCATGTATATATGAAATTAACAAAATATATTGCAAAAGTAAAAAAAAAAATGTGCTCTCTTTCTCAAAAAACATTGTCCTGCTTTTATCTGCAATTCTTTTATATCCCATGAGATGATAAACGTGTTGAATATGGTTTCAGTACACCATTTCTTGATTCATTAATCTGGCAGTCAATAAAAAGAGTAAAAAAAAAAAAAACTAAAGACAATGACGAACAAGCTCAACACTGCATGATTGTTCCAGCAGAATCAAGGACGCCCCGGCTCATGGAGAAAGAATACATCGAAGATACTCTAGGAGGTGGGTAAAAGATTCAGTGCTGTTGTATCATGGGTACGCTTCCCAGCACTGAGTTACTTGCAGGTATGTTTTATATGCAGTTGTTGACAAACATCCACCAAACCTTATGTGTTTTATATCCCAATATCATTATACCATCAACATATGTTTTAAATGTTGTGTACCAAATTACGTAAGCCATACACATTAGTTTACTTATAAAAAAAATGGGCTAAGCCAGAGAACCGGAAAATTCAAACGGCCTCAGGAAGAAATTAAAATATTTTTCCCAGCATCCTCGTTATCTACACTGAGGACATAGGTCCTCAGTGTAGATATATATATATATAAATATATATATATTTTTTTTTATATATTTTTTTATATATATATATATATATATATATATATATATATATATATATATAAATATATATATTTCAACAAGTTAGTCGTCTCCCACCGAGGCAGGGTGACCCAAAAAAGAAAGAAAATCCCCAAAAAGAAAATACTTTCATCATCATTCAACACTTTCACCACACTCACACATTATCACTGCTTTTGCAGAGGTGCTCAGAATACAACAGTTTAGAAGCATATACGTATAAAGATACACAACATATCCCTCCAAACTGCCAATATCCCAAACCCCTCCTTTAAAGTGCAGGCATTGTACTTCCCATTTCCAGGACTCAAGTCCGACTATATGAAAATAACCGGTTTCCCTGAATCCCTTCAGTAAATATTACCCTGCTCACACTCCAACAGATCGTCAGGTCCCAAGTATCATTCGTCTCCATTCACTCCTATCTAACACGCTCATGCACGCTTGCTGGAAGTCCAAGCCCCTCGCCCACAAAACCTCCTTTACCCCCTCTTTCCAACCCTTTCGAGGACGACCCCTACCCCTCTTTCCTTCCCCTATAGATTTATATGCTTTCCATGTCATTCTACTTTGATCCATTCTCTCTAAATGACCAAACCACCTCAACAACCCCTCTTCTGCCCTCTGACTAATGCTTTTATTAACTCCACACCTTCTCCTAATTTTCACACTCCGAATTTTCTGCATAATATTTACACCACACATTGCCCTTAGACAGGACATCTCCACTGCCTCCAACCGTCTCCTCGCTGCTGCATTTACCACCCAAGCTTCACATCCATATAAGAGTGTTGGTACTACTATACTTTCATACATTCCCTTCTTTGCCTCCATAGATAACGTTTTTTGACTCCACATATACCTCAACGCACCACTCACCTTTTTTCCCTCATCAATTCTATGATTAACCTCATCCTTCATAAATCCATCCGCCGACACGTCAACTCCCAAGTATCTGAAAACATTCACTTCTTCCATACTCCTCCTCCCCAATTTGATATCCAATTTTTCTTTATCTAAATCATTTGATACCCTCAGCACCATACTCTTTTCAATGTTCACTTTCAACTTTCTACCTTTACACACATTCTCAAACTCATCCACTAACCTTTGCAATTTTTCTTTAGAATCTCCCATAAGCACAGTATCATCAGCAAAAAGTAACTGTGTCAATTCCCATTTTGAATTTGATTCCCCATAATTTAATCCCACCCCTCTCCCGAACACCCTAGCATTTACTTCTTTTACAACCCCATCTATAAATATATTAAACAACCATGGTGACATTACACATCCCTGTCTAAGACCTACTTTTACCGGGAAGTATTCTCCCTCTCTTCTACATACCCTAACCTGAGCCTCACTATCCTCATAAAAGCTCTTTACAGCATTTAGTAACTTACCACCTATTCCATAAACTTGCAACATCTGCCACATTGCTCCTCTATCCACTCTATCATATGCCTTTTCTAAATCCATAAATGCAATAAAAACTTCCCTACCTTTATCTAAATACTGTTCACATATATGCTTCAATGTAAACACTTGATCTACACATCCCCTACCCACTCTGAAGCCTCCTTGCTCATCCGCAATTCTACATTCTGTCTTACCTCTAATTCTTTCAATTATAACTCTACCGTATATTTTTCCTGGTATACTCAGTAAACTTATTCCTCTATAATTTTTACAATCTCTTTTGTCCCCTTTCCCTTTATATAAAGGGACTATACATGCTCTCCGCCAATCCCTAGGTACCTTCCCCTCTTTCATACATTTATTAAACAAAAGTACCAACCACTCCAACACTATATCCCCCCCTGCTTTTAACATTTCTGTCATGATCCCATCAGTTCCAGCTGCTTTACCCCCTTTCATTCTACGTAATGCCTCACGTACCTCCACCACACTTACATTCTGCTCTTCTTTACTCCTAAAAGATGGTATACCTCCCTGGCCAGTGCATGAAATTACCGCCTCCCTTTCTTCCTCAACATTTAAAAGTTCCTCAAAATATTCTCGCCATCTACCTAATACCTCCCTCTCCCCATCTACTAACTCCCCTACTCTGTTTTTAACGGACAAATCCATACTTTCCCTAGGCTTTCTTAACTTGTTTAACTCACTCCAAAATTTTTTCTTATTTTCATTAAAATTTCTTGACAGTGCCTCTCCCACTCTTTCATCTGCTCTCCTTTTGCACTCTCTCACCACTCTCTTCACCTTTCTTTTACTCTCCATATACTCTGCTCTTCTTATAACACTTCTGCTTTGTAAAAACCTCTCGTAAGCTACCTTTTTCTCTTTTATCACACCCTTTACTTCATCATTCCACCAATCACTCCTCTTTCCTCCTGCCCCCACCCTCCTATAACCACAAACTTCTGCCCCACATTCTAATACTGCATTTTTAAAACTATTCCAACCCTCTTCAACCCCCCCACTACTCATCTTTGCACTAGCCCACCTTTCTACCAATAGTCGCTTATATCTCGCCCGAACTTCCTCCTCCCTTAGTTTATACACTTTCACCTCCCTCTTACTTGTTGTTGCCACCTTCCTCTTTTCTCATCTACCTCTTACTCTAACTGTAGCTACAACTAAATAATGATCCGATATATCAGTTGCCCCTCTATAAACATGTACATCCTGGAGCCTACCCATCAACCTTTTATCCACCAATACATAATCTAACAAACTGCTTTCATTACGTGCTACATCATACCTTGTATATTTATTTATCCTCTTTTTCATAAAATATGTATTACTTATTACCAAATTTCTTTCTACACATAGCTCAATTAAAGGCTCCCCATTTACATTTACCCCTGGCACCCCAAATTTACCTACTACTCCCTCCATAACATTTTTACCCACTTTAGCATTGAAATCCCCAACCACCATTACTCTCACACTTGATTCAAAACTCCCCACGCATTCACTGAACATTTCCCAGAATCTCTCTCTCTCCTCTACACTTCTCTCTTCTCCAGGTGCATACACGCTTACTATAACCCACTTTTCACATCCAATCTTTATTTTACTCCACATAATCCTTGAATTTATGCATTTGTAGTCCCTCTTTTCCTGCCATAGCTTATCCTTCAACATTATTGCTACTCCTTCTTTAGCTCTAACTCTATTTGAAACCCCTGACCTAATCCCATTTATTCCTCTCCATTGAAACTCTCCCACCCCCTTCAGCTTTGTTTCACTTAAAGCCAGGACATCCAGTTTCTTCTCATTCATAACATCCACAATCATCTCTTTCTTATCATTTGCACAACATCCACGCACATTCAGACTTCCCACTTTGACAATTTTCTTCTTCTTATTCTTTTTAGTAATCTTTACAGGAAAAGGGGTTACTAGCCCATTGTTCCCGGCATTTTAGTTGACTTTTACAACACGCATGGCTTACGGAGGAAAGATTCTTATTCCACTTCCCCATGGATATAAAAGGAAAAGTAATAAGACCAAGAACTATTAAGATAAAATCAAAGAAAACTCAGATGAGTGTGTATAAATAAACGTGTACATGTATGTGTAGTGTGACCTAAGTGTAAGTAGAAGTAGCAAGACGTACCTGTATATATATATATATATATATATATATATATATATATATATATATATATATATTTATATATATATATATATATATATATATATATATATATAATCACAAGATATTCCAATAACACTGAATAACCAATAATTATTGTAATAAAATGCATGAGAATTCTGTCAATAACAGTAATACTAAATTTACGGAATTACTTATGCTCACCATATAGAGTGGTTATGTTCAGATTAAATATTTCCCTGTACCACTGGAGTAATTACGTGATTCAAAGTTAATTACAATTTCAATTACTCTTCTGGAGTTTTAATCACAATTTCAATCTCAATTACTTGAACAGAAAAATTAAAAAAAATAATTATTCGGCATTTTGAATTAAATTATTTTATTATGATAATAATCACTAATATATACACTAATATATTTTTACACTATAATTAAAACAATGACTCTGAAACTAAAATCTTAAATGAAGTGTTGTTATCAAATGTTGTAAGTATAAAATAAGCTATTTAACAAGGTGCACAATGGTGAAAATAAAACTTACTCTTATAGTACACAAAAACTTACGTAAGTTACTTCCATTTTCAAATGATAAAGTTCATTAAGATCCAACCATGGAAGGTACTCATAAATTTCTCGGTTACGTTCAATCAGAAGTTCCTGGAAGATTGCAGGTTCTACCTGCGCTATATTAAGAATAAAATGAATTTTGGCTATGGTTAATACTCTGTGCTGAAGGGATCGTACAATCCATCATTTCTCTTGCTCTGTTCTTCAGAGGGAGCGCCTTCGAAGGAGAATCCCTCGAATAGAGCAAGAGATATACGTCGAATAGAGCACAATCCTCTACTGCCGTATATACTCTTTCAAAAGAAAGGGGCTAAACCCTTGAGAGTAATACAGCACATATGGAGCTTCTGACGGTAAGATTTGCTGTAGATTCAAGAAGCAACTTGTCTTGAGAGTTCTTTTTAGGTGAAAATTAACAAATTATTTAATTCCAGACTATTATAAGGACATAGGTAAATGTAATTCGTTGATGTACTGGCTATTATCAAAACTTTTCAGATTGTGACGAATAAGCCGAACAGGTGAGTTTGGCCAAGTCGGCAATTATGCCCTCTGCCGAATAAGCATAATGAAAATTTGTTTTTACCATAAATTTGCGAAAATCAATCTGACCATAATGAAAATATATATATATATATATATATATATATATATATATATATATATATATATATATATATATATATATATATATATATATATATATTATTTATTTTAAGCAATATTAAGTACATTTTAATTTACCTTTGATACGTATAGTAAAATCTAGCTAAAAAAATACGTTAGTTTAAGTTTGGTTAAGTGAGATTTCTAAGTTAGTTTTGATCCAAAAGTAAAAATCTCTATCATTGTCAACAAAAAAATCAAATATCATTATGTAATTTTTTTTTTTTTTTTTTGAAGTCTCATTTTTAAGGAAGTTCGACCTTTTCGAGAGCAAGTTCGGATCACCAGGTCCAGACTACACACTCACCAGGTCGACACTACACTCTCACCAGGTCCAAACTACACTCACTAGGTCCACACTACACTCTCACCAGGTCCACACTACACTCTCACCAGGTCCACACTACACACTCACCAGGTCCAAACTACACTATCACCTTGTCCAGACTACTCTCTCACCAGGTTCAGACTACACTCTCACCAGGTCCACACTGCACTCTCACCAGGTCCAGACTACACTCTCACCAGGTCCACACTACACTCTCACCAGGCCCAACTACACTCTCACCAGGTACAAACTACACTATCACCTGGTCCACACTACTCTCTCACCAGGTCCAGACTACACACTCACCAGGTCCACACTACACCCTCACCAGGTCCAGACTACACTCTCACCAAGTCCAGACTACACTCTCACCAGACCATACCCCCGGCCGGGATTGAACCCGCGGTCATAGAGTCTCAAAACTCCAACCCGTCGCGTTAGCCAGGTCCAGACTACACTCTTACCAGGTCCGAACTACACTCTCACCAGGTCCTTACTACACTATCACCAGGTCCTTACTACACTATCACCAGGTCCAGACTACACTCTCACCAGGTCGACACTACACTCTCACCAGGTCCAGACTACACTCACCAGGCCCAGACTACACTCTCACCATGTCCACACTACACTCTCACCAGGTCCAGACTACACTCACCTGGTCCAGACTACACTCTCACCAGGTCCAGACTACACTCTCACCAGGTCCAGAGTACACTCTCACCAGGTCCACACTACACTCTCTCCAGGTCCACACTACACTCTCATCAGGTCTACACTACACTCTCACCAGGTCCACACTACACTCTCACGAGGTCGACACTAGACTCTCACCAGATCGACTATACCCTCTCACCAGGTCCAGACTACACTCTCACCTGGTCCAGAATGCACTCTCACCAGGTCCACACTACACTCTCACCAGGTTCAGGCTACACTTTCACCAGGTCCAGACTACACTCTAACCAGGTCCACACTACACTCCCGCCAGGTCCACACTACACTCACCAGGTCCACACTACACTCTCACGAGGTCCACACTACACTCACCAGGTCCAAACTACACTCTCACCAGGTCCTCACTACATTCTCACTAGGTCCACACTACACTCACCAGGTCCAAACTACATCCTTACCAGGTCCACACTACACTCTCACCAGGTGCTCACTACACTCTCACCAGGTCCACACTACACTCTCACCAGGTCCAGACTACACTCACCAGGTCCACACTACACTCTCACCAGGTCCACACTACACTCTCACCAGGTCCACACTACACTCTCACCAGGTCCAGACTACACTTTCACCAGGTTCAATGTACACTGTCACCAGGTCCACACACTCTCACCAGGTCCACACTACACTCACCAGGTCCACACTACACTCTCACCATGTCCAGACTACACTCTCACCAGGTTCAATCTACACTATCACCAGGTCCACATTACACTCTCACCAGGTCCACACTACACTCTCACCAGGTCCAGACTACTCACCAGGTCCAAATTACACTCCCACCAGGTCCACACTACACTCTCACCAGGTCCACACTACACTCTCACCAGGTCCGCACTACACACTCACCAGGTCCACACTACACTCTCACCAGGTCCATACTACACACTCACCAGGTCCACACTACACTCTCACCAGGTCCACACTACACTCTCACCAGGTCCATACTACACACTTACCAGGTCCATACTACACACTCACCAGGTCCACACTACACACTCACCAGGTCCACACTACACACTCACCAGGTCCACACTACACACTCACCAGGTCCACACTACACTCTCACCAGGTCCACACTACACTCTCACCAGGTCCATACTACACACTCACCAGGTCCATACTACACACTCACCAGGTCCACACTACACACTCACCAGGTCCGCACTACACACTCACCAGGTCCACACTACACACTCACCAGGTCCACACTACACACTCACCAGGTCCGCACTACACTCTCACCAGGTCCATACTACACACTCACCAGGTCCGCACTACACTCTCACCAGGTCCATACTACACTCTCACCAGGTCCACACTACACACTCACCAGGTCCACACTACACTCTCACCAGGTCCACACTACACACTCACCAGGTCCGCACTACACACTCACCAGGTCCACACTACACACTCACCAGGTCCGCACTACACTCTCACCAGGTCCATACTACACACTCACCAGGTCCATACTACACACTCACCAGGTCCATACTACACACTCACCAGGTCCATACTACACACTCACCAGGTCCATACTACACACTCACCAGGTCCGCACTACACTCTCACCAGGTCCATACTACACACTCACCAGGTCCATACTACACACTCACCAGGTCCATACTACACACTCACCAGGTCCATACTACACACTCACCAGGTCCACACTACACACTCACCAGGTCCGCACTACACACTCACCAGGTCCACACTACACTCTCACCAGGTCCATACTACACACTCACCAGGTCCACACTACACTCTCTTCATTCCTTTCTGCTGTTTTAACTAGCTATTATCTTTTTGCTCTGATTAAAATAACAAAAATTAAAAATGGGATTTATAACAAAAATTTCTGAAAGTTTGATGAAGATCTTGACTATTTACAATTAGCGATCCTCTCTATTCCTTGCAGGAATATCTCAACCAAATTCACCCAGTGAGGTGAAAAATACACAGAAGACTAAGTTTATGTTATTAATCCCGTGCGGAGGATGGCGACAAAGATAACATGCCCAGACATGTTCTGCATACATCAAAAATTAAAAATTAAGCAAAATCATGATCTTTAATATTCTTTGATGATAGCGTGAACATAGTGTTGGTATTGTAACCTTGTCTAAACTCTCCAGACTGACCATAGTGTTGGTATTGTAACCTTGTCTAAACTCTCCAGACTGACCATAGTGTTGGTATTGTAACCTTGTCTAAACTCTCCAGACTGACCATAGTGTTGGTATTGTAACCTTGTCTAAACTCTCCAGACTGACCATAGTGTTGGTATTGTAACCTTGTCTAAACTCTCCAGACTGACCATAGTGTTGGTATTGTAACCTTGTCTAAACTCTCCAGACTGACCATAGTGTTGGTATTGTAACCTTGTCTAAACTCTCCAGACTGACCATAGTGTTGGTATTGTAACCTTGTCTAAACTCTCCAGACTGACCATAGTGTTGGTATTGTAACCTTGTCTAAACTCTCCAGACTGACCATAGTGTTGGTATTGTAACCTTGTCTAAACTCTCCAGACTGACCATAGTGTTGGTATTGTAACCTTGTCTAAACTCTCCAGACTGACCATAGTGTTGGTATTGTAACGTTGTCTAAACTGTCAAGACTGACCATAGTGTTGGTATTGTAACCCTGTCTAAACTCTCCAGACTGACCATAGTGTTGGTATTGTAACCTTGTCTAAACTCTCCAGCCTGACCATAGTGTTGGTATTGTAACCTTGTCTAAACTCTCCAGACTGACCATAGTGTTGGTATTGTAACCTTGTCTAAACTATCCAGACTGACCATAGAGTTGGTATTGTAACCTTGTCTAAACTCTCCAGACTGACCATAGTGTTGGTATTGCAACCCTGTCTAAACTCTCCAGACTGACCATAGTGTTGGTACTGTAACCTTGTCTAAACTCCCAGATGTTGCCATGTGTCTTAAACCTTTCTCTTGTCGGTAGATGGTGATGATGTGTTTGATGATGATGTGATTGATGGTGATGATATGCGTGAACGACATCATCCAATGAATGGTTCTGAAAACCGACAAGTTGAAGAATTGAGACATGAAACGTATGGGAATCTTTAGTGAAGAAACGTTTCGCCACACAGTGGCTTCATCAGTCCAATACAAAGCATGAAGGTATAAGGAGAGGATGAGTTTGAGGTAATCAGTCCCTCAGCCTGGAGTCGATATGTTCAGTCCATCACTCGTGTAGGAAGTACAGCATAGGGCCAAAGAGGTGACGTATATACTGCAGTCACGTTAGACGAAGCAGGAGGAGGTGGGATCACAGTGGGACCTGTCACTAGTGTAAGTAGATCGTCGTCCAAAGGTTGGACAAGTGTTGAAAAATTCTCTGTATCAAAATCCCACGATGTTGTAGTGTCTGACAGATGTGATGAATGTTTTCGAAAACCGACTTTGTATTGGACTGATGAAGCCACTGTGTGGCGAAACGTTTCTTCAGTAAAGATTCCCATATGTTGCATAAGTGTCTCAATTCTTCAACTTGTCGGTTTTCAAAACCATTCATTTGATGATGTCGTTCACGCACATCATCACCATCAATCACATCATCATCAAACACATCATTGCCATCAATCACATTATCACCATCAATCACATCATCACCATCAGTCACATCACTATCAATCACATCATCACCATCAATCACATCATCATCAATCGCATCATCACCATCAATTATGCGACTATTTTATACTACCATCTAAAACATTTTTAGATATTTTTTTTATATATCAAGGCTTATCATTTTATCATTGTATCAGAGGATACATGAAGACTTTTAAGTTCATTCCAACTACCTATTCTTCAGTCTGGAGAGTTTAGGCAAGGTTTGAACGCTTGTCCAACCTTCGGACAAAGACCTACTTACACTAGTGGATGGTCACACTGTGATCCCGCCTCATGCTGCTTCCACTGCAGTATATAAGTTACCTGTTTGGCCCTATGCTGTGAGGGACTGATTACCTCAAACTCCTCCTCTCCTTATTCTTTCCGGCTTTGTAGTGGACTGATGAAGCCACTGTGGCGAAACGTTTCTTCAATAAAGATTCCCATACGTTGCATAAGTGTCTTAATTTTTCGACATCATCCTACACATCTCTAATAAAAATTTAAGCTTTCCCGAAATGCCCGAAATGTTAAGAAATCAAAATTGTTATTAATATTTGCGACCACTGTCAGCCTCAGAGTTATCTCTGAGTTGCCAGACCTTGCTACGTGGAGGCCAGTGGTTCGTCTTTAAGGTCCACCCACTCACTTTTTGTGTTTTTGATGCTTTCCTCAGGTCCATGTGTCCAGGAGTCCATCTGTGTCCCCTCAGATGTTCTCCCTTCCCCACTTTCCCAAGGAATGTCTCTGTAACCAGTATCTTCTTTCCCAGGTCCATGTGTCCAGAAGTCCATCTGTCCGCCTCAGATATTCTCTCTTCCCCACTTTCCCAAGGTCTGCCTCAGCAACCAGTATCTCCTTCTTTCCCAGGTCCATATGTCCTGGAGTCAATCTGTGTCCCCTCAGATATTCTCCCTTCCCCACTTTCCCAAGGTCTGCCTTTGTAACCAGTATCTCCTTCTTTCCCAGGTCCATGTGTCCAGGAGTCAATCTGTGTCCCCTCAGATATTGTCCCTTCCCCACTTTCCCAAGGTCTGCTTTTGTAACCAGTATCTCCTTCTTTCCCAGGTCCATGTGTCCAGGAGTCCATCTGTGTCCCCTCAGATGTTCTCCCTTCCCCACTTTCCCAAGGTCTGCCTTTGTAACCAGTATCTCCTACTTTCCCAGGTCCATGTGTCCAGGAGTCCATCCGTCCGCCTCAGATATTCCCCCTTCCCCACTTTCCCAAGGTCTGCCTCAGCAACCAGTATCTCCTTCTTTCCCAGGTCCATGTGTCCAGGAGTCAAACAGTGTCCCCTCAGATATTCTTCCTTCCCCACTTTCTCAAGGTCTGCCTCAGCAACCAGTATCTCCTTCTTTCCCAGGTCCATGTGTCCAGGAATCAATCTGTGTCCCCTCAGATATTCTCCCTTCCCCACTTTCCCATGGTCTGCCTTTGTAACCAGTATCTCCTTCTTTCCCAGGTCCATGTGTCCAGGAGTCCATCTGTCCGCCACAGATATTCTCCCTTCCCCACTTTCCCAAGGTCTGCCTTTGTAACCAGTATCTCCTTCTTTCCCAGGTCCATGTGTCCAGGAGTCCATCTGTCCGCCTCAGATATTCCCCCTTCCCCACTTTCCCAAGGTCTGCCTCAGCAACCAGAATCTCCTTCTTTCCCAGGTCCATGTGTCCAGGAGTCAATCTGTGTCCCCTCAGATATTCTCCCTTCCCCACTTTCCCAAGGTCTGCCTTTGTAACCAGTATCTCCTTCTTTCCCAGGTCCATGTGTCCAGAACTCCATCTCTCCGCCTCAGATATTCTCCCTTCCCCACTTTCCCAAGGTCTGCCTTTGTAACCAGTATCTCCTTCTTTCCCAGGTCCATGTGTCCAGGAGTCCATCTGTCCGCCACAGATATTCTCCCTTCCCCACTTTCCCAAGGTCTGCCTTTGTAACCAGTATCTACTTCTTTCCCAGGTCTATGTGTCCAGGAGTCCATCTGTCCGCCACAGATATTCTCCCTTCCCCACTTTCCCAAGGTCTGCCTTTGTAACCAGAATCTACTTCTTTCCCAGGTCTATGTGTCCAGGAGTCAATCTGTCCGCCTCAGATATCCTCCCTTCCCCACTTCCCCAAGGTGTTCTCGCTTTTCCCAGGTCCATGTGTCCAGGAATCCATCCGTGGGCCCCCGGATGTCTCCCATTCCTCACTTTCCTTAGGATATCTTCCAGTCTCAGCCTTCCCCAGGTTATCTATCCCGAAGTCAGCTCAGCCACCCTCCGTGATCTAGCCAGATGAGAACGAGGCCTTGTTTAGCTGGTCTACGGTAGAGACTGTCCAGGTGGGTGGAATTACAGGAGGGGACACGCAGAAATCTGCGTCCTGTAATTACACCACCAAGACAGTCTAGATCGTAGATCAGCCAGACGCAGCCCAGCTACCGTCCAGTTCGGCCACCAAGACCTGGCCACTCAATGATATTTTGGAAGTTCTATTTATATCATACAATTTTTCTACGTTAAATATAAGATTTTTTACTTATTTAGCAGTTTAAATGTGTTTGTGAATGTTTTTGTGTATGTTTATGAGTGCTCGTTTGTTAGTCTGTTTGTCCACCTCCACGAGATCTGTAATAAGTGTTTAACTTCTTATTATTATTTGGGCATTTATCCTATATATCAGCAAGACGCGCAGTGAGTTACAAGTGCCGCGCACTATGCAAATATATCATTTTGTCTGATGTTTTTAGGTTATCCTGGGTAATATACGCATATGTTACTGTGCATAATCATTTGTGTAACTGTTTATGTATATTTGTACCTAAATAAACTTACACACATTCTTATTTTCACGCTCATTTGTACATTTCTGCGACGACAGCCTGCGTGGTCACCATCATTCATACACACACATAACAATGCACGTGCGCGCGCGCACACACACACGCACACAGACACACAGACACACACACACACAAACTCACACACACACATACACACACACACACACACAGACACACACACACACACACACACACACACACACACACACACACACACACACACACACACACACACAGACACACACACACACAATCTCACACACACACACACACACACACACACACACACATACACACATACACACATACAGAAACACACACACACACACACACACACACGCACATACACACACACACACACACATAAATATACACAAATTTGTACCCATTCATATATACGCTCTCCCTTATGGTTGTTAAGATTTTGTTTGTTTTCTCAAATTAAAATGGAAAAGTTGGAGGCAGAAAAAATGAGACTTGCTCAATGTTGGAGAAACCAGGAACTTTATATATATTTCTATATTCTGATGGAGAATATTGATTTTTGGCATTTTGAAGACATTCATTTTGAAAGGTGTGAAAAGTGGCTAGTTTGAGGCACTTTTGGGTAAAGTGAAGAAGACACTCATGAATTATCTTATGGAAGATTAAGTTTAACTAAAAAACTTGATTAAAATAACTGTGAAGTTTCTCTCTTTTCTAACATTTTCACTTCTCTAACTTCTTCATGTTTATAAGTAACTAGTGTGCTTCTGTACACTGGTTAGTACGACTCTCCTGCACACTGGTCAGTACGACTCTCCTGCACACTGGTCAGTACGACTCTCCTGTACACTGGTCAGTACGACTCTCCTGTACACTGGTCAGTACGACTCTCCTGCACACTAGTCAGTACGACTCTCCTCTACACTGGTCAGTACGACTCTCCTGCACACTGGTCAGTACGACTCTCCTGTACACTGGTCAGTACGACTCTCCTGCACACTAGTCAGTACGACTCTCCTGTACACCGGTCAGTACGACTCTCCTGCACACTAGTCAGTACGACTCTCCTGCACACTGGCCAGTACGACTCTCCTGCACACTGGTCAGTACGACTCTCCTGTACACTGGTCAGTACGACTCTCCTGTACACTGTCAGTACGACTCTCCTGTACACTGGTCAGTACGACTCTCCTGCACAGTGGTCAGTACGACTCTCCTGCACAATGGTCAGTACGACTCTCCTGTACACTGGTCAGTACGACTCTCCTGCACACTAGTCAGTACGACTGTCTTACTGAGATCCTAAGTTATGTTGTCATGGTCTATCGTGTCATCATATATTATACAATTATTGTTGCTTTGTAATTTACTGTGATGTATCATTGTTAACATATATTATACCTTGATGATCTGGCACACAATATTATTTCTTTAATCTTAATGTTTATACCATAACGAATACTAATGTTAATGTTTAGGTGAAGTTAACGTGGTGTGTGAACATCGTGCAGATCATAGCAATTAAAAGTAGTAAACTTCTGTTTGTAAGTAACTGCTAACTTAAAATATTTTCATTTAGGAAATTTTTTTTAAAAGATGCAGTGATATAATATTTAATCAAAATAAGGATGGGATTTAATGAAATAAGGATGATCTGGTATGGGATATAAGGATGATCTGGTATGGGATATAAGGATGATCTGGTATGGGATATAAGGATGATCTGGTATGGGATATAAGGATGACCTGGTATGGGATATAAGGATGATCTGGTATGGGATATAAGGATGATATGGTATGGGATATAAGAATGATCTGGTATGGGATATAAGAATGATCTGGTATGGGATATAAGGATGATCTGGTATGGGATATAAGGATGATCTGGTGTGGGATATAAGGTTGATCTGGTATTGGATATAAGGATGATCTGGTATGGGATATAAGGATGATCTGGTAAGGGATATAAGGATGATCTGGTATGGGATATAAGGTTGATCTGGTATGGGATATAAGGATGATCTGGTATTGGATATAAGGATGATCTGGTATGGGATATAAGGATGATCTGGTATAGGATATAAGAATGATCTGGTATGGGATATAAGGATGATCTGGTATGGGATATAATGATGATCTGGTATGGGATATAAGGATGATCTGGTATGGGATATAAGGATGATCTGGTATGGGATATAAGGATGATCTGGTATGAAATATAAGGATGATCTGGTATGGGATATAAGGATGATCTGGTATGGGATATAAGGATGATCTGGTATGGGATATAAGGATGATCTGGTATGGGATATAAGGATGATCTGGTATGGGATTTAAGGATGATCTGGTATGGGATATAAGGATGATCTGGTGTGGGATATAAGGATGATCTGGTGTGGGATATAAGGTTGATCTGGTATGGGATATAAGGATGATCTGGTGTGGGATATAAGGATGATCTGGTATGGGATATAAGGATGATCTGGTATGGGATATAAGGATGATCTGGTATGAAATATAAGGATGATCTGGTATGGGATATAAGGATGATCTGGTATGGGATATAAGGATGATCTGGTATGGGATATAAGGATGATCTGGTATGGGATATAAGGATGATCTGGTATGAAATATAAGGATGATCTGGTACGGGATATAAGGATGATCTGGTATGGGATATAAGGATGATCTGGTATGGGATATAAGGATGATATGGTATGGGATATAAGGATGATCTGGTATGGGATATAAGGATGATCTGGTATGGGATATAAGGATGATCTGGTGTGGGATATAAGGATGATCTGGTGTGGGATATAAGGATGATCTGGTATGGGATATAAGGATGATCTGGTATGGGATATAAGAATGATCTGGTATGGGATATAAGGATGATCTGGTATGGGATATAAGGATGATCTGGTATGGGATATAAGGATGATCTGGTATGGGCTATAAGGATGATCTGGTATGGGATATAAGGAAGTAGATCACATCAAACTCAAGACACAACACAATGGAACATTAGAACAACTTAGGCAACACACCTGAGCTGACCAACACAATTCCTCACAAACCTACTTTTTTCAGCATAATTTAATCTGGTGTATTTACATTGTGGACAAAAAATTAACAAGCAGTTCATTAACTATCCATTATTGCAAATTATCATTAACTCTGAAAATTTCAACTCATCTTCAACATGAATCTTTACAACTCATCATCAACCATCTCTTACCACAACTCACTATAAACCATTCATAATCCTAACTCAGTATAAACCATCCATCACCACAATTCCCCATCAACTATCCATTACCTTAACTCATCAGCCATCCATCGCCACGGCTCACCATCAACCATCCATCACCTCAGCTCACAA
>NW_027195953.1:0-72500 GCF_038502225.1 Cherax quadricarinatus | reverse complement strand
ATAACAGATTCAATCTTTCCATCCGGATATCAAATCTTCAGGAAAGACAGAGGGAGGAGAGGGGGAGGAGGAGTTGCACTGCTCATTAAAAACCAGTGGGGTTTTGAGAAAATGGAAGGAATGGATGGCATGGGCGAAAGGGACTACTTAGTAGGAACAATCCAGTCTGAGGGACATAAGGTGATAATTGCAGTAATGTACAACCCACCACAGAACTGCAGGAGGCCAAGAGAAGAATACGATGAGAGCAACAGAGCAATGATCAACACACTAGCCGAGGTGGCCAGGAGAGCACACATGGGGGGAGCAAAGTTACTAGTTATGGGTGATTTCAATCACAAGGAGATTGACTGGGAAAACCTGGAGCCCCATGGGGGTCCCGAAACATGGAGAGCCAAGATGATGGATGTGGTACTGGAGAACCTCATGCATCAACATGTTAGAGACACTACCAGAGAGAGAGGAGAGGATGAACCAGCAAGGTTGGACCTTGTATTCACCATGAGTAGTTCGGACATCGAGGGTATCATGTATGAAAGGCCCCTGGGAGCTAGTGATCATGTGGTTCTGTGCTTCGACTACATAGTTGAGCTCCAAGTGGAGAGAGTAGCAGAAATAGGCTGGGAAAAACCAAACTACAAAAGGGGGAACTACTCAGGCATGAGGAACTTCCTTCAAGACATTCAGTGGGAGAGGGAACTGACAGGAAAACCAGTACAAGAAATGATGGACTATGTAGCAACAAAATGCAAGGAGGCAGAGGAGAGGTTTGTTCCCAAGGGAAACAGAAATAATGGGAAGAACAGAACGAGTCCTTGGTTCACCCAAAGGTGTAGGGAGGCAAAAACTAGGTGTAATAGAGAATGGAAAAGGTACAGAAGACAGAGAACTCAGGAAAATAAAGAAATCAGCCGAAGAGCCAGAAACGAATATGCACTGATAAGAAGGGAGGCTCAGAGACAATATGAAAATGACATAGCATCAAAAGTAAAGACTGACCCGAAGCTGTTGTACAGCCACATCAGGAGGAAAACAACAGTCAAGGACCAGGTAATCAGACTGAGGAAGGGTGATGGGGAATTCACAAGAAACGACCGAGAGGTATGTCAGGAGCTCAACACAAGATTTAAAGAGGTATTTACAGTGGAAACCAGTAGGACTCCAAGAAATCAGAACAGGGGGGCACACCAGCAAGTGCTGGATGAGGTACATATAACCAAGGAGGAGGTGAAGAAGCTGCTATGCGAACTTGACACCTCAAAGGCGGTGGGACCAGACAACATCTCTCCATGGGTCCTTAAAGAGGGAGCAGAGATATTGTGTGAGCCATTAACAAAGATCTTCAACACATCATTTGAAACTGGGCAACTCCCTGAGGTATGGAAAATGGCAAATGTAGTCCCAATTTTTAAAAAGGGAGACAGACATGAGGCACTAAACTACAGACCTGTATCTCTAACGTGTATAGTATGCAAGGTCATGGAGAAGATCATCAGGAGGAGAGTGGTGGGGCACCTGGAAAGAAACAAGTGTATAATTGACAACCAGCACGGTTTCAGGGAAGGAAAATCCTGTGTCACAAACCTACTAGAGTTTTATGACAAGGTGACAGAAGTAAGACAAGAGAGAGAGGGGTGGATCGACTGCGTATTTTTGGACTGCAAGAAGGCTTTCGACACAGTTCCTCACAAGAGGTTACTGCAAAAGCTAGAGGACCAGGCACACATAACAGGAAAGGCACTGCAATGGATCAGAGAATATCTGACAGGGAGGAAACAACGAGTCATGGTACGCGACGAGGTGTCAGAGTGGGCGCCTGTGACAAGCGGGGTTCCACAGGGGTCAGTCCTAGGACCTGTGCTGTTCTTGGTATACGTGAACGACATAACGGAAGGGATAGACTCAGAAGTGTCCTTGTTTGCAGACGATGTGAAGTTAATGAGAAGAATCGAATCGGACGAGGATCAGGCAGGACTACAAAGAGATCTGGACAGGCTACAAGCCTGGTCCAGCAACTGGCTCCTAGAATTTAACCCTGCCAAATGCAAAGTCATGAAGATTGGGGAAGGGCAAAGAAGACCGCAGACACAATATAGTTTAGATGGCCAAAGACTGCAAACCTCACTAAAGGAAAAAGATCTGGGGGTGAGTATAACACCGAGCATATCTCCTGAGGCGCACATCAATCAGATAACTGCTGCAGCATACGGGCGCCTGGCAAACCTACGGATAGCGTTCCGATACCTCAGTAAGGATTCGTTTAAGACTCTGTACACCATCTACGTCAGGCCCATACTGGAGTATGCAGCACCAGTTTGGAATCCACACCTAGTCAAGCACGTCAAGAAATTAGAGAAAGTGCAAAGGTTTGCAACAAGACTAGTCCCAGAGCTACGGGGATTGTCCTATGAAGAAAGGTTGAGGGAAATCGGCCTGACGACACTGGAGGCCAGGAGGGTCAGGGGAGACATGATAACGACATATAAAATACTGCGCGGAATAGACGAGGTGGACAAAGACGGGATGTTCCAGAGATGGGACACAGACACAAGAGGTCACAATTGGAAGTTGAAGACTCAGATGAATCAAAGGGATGTTAGGAAGTATTTCTTCAGTCATAGAGTAGTCAGGCCATGGAATACACACACACACACACACACACACACACACACACACACACACACACACACACACACACACACACACACACACACACACACACACACACACACACACACACACACACACACACACACACACGTCCATCTATACCACACGCACATATGTACTCAAATTTGTATCCATTTATATATGCAGTCTCCCTCACGGTTGTTAAAATTATGTTTGTGTTTTCAAAATAAAGTCGAGAAGTTGTGGGTAGAAAAAAATCACCCTTCCTCAAGTTAGGGAATTCAGGAACTTTATATATTTCAATATTCTGATTCAGAATGTTGGTTCTCGCCATTTTGAAGACATCCACTAGACACTACCATGAATTATCTTTTGGAAGACAAAGTTCTATAAATAATTTTTAAACAGTTTAACTAATTTCTTTCTATTCTCACATTTTCACTTACGTAACATCTTCTAGACCATCATAAAACATTACCCCCCCCACGGACTATAAACATTATGGGATGAAAATAAAAACTAGCAGCTGGGGATATTCGATCCCTTGACATGGACAACTAATATGGTGGGTCTTACCCACTGGTCAGTGCGTCTCCGACTTACTAACATTCTACATTATGATGTCATGTTCTGTGATGTGTAAATGTTAGCAGAATTATAAAATTAATGTTGTATTGTAATGTACTGCGATGTTTAATTGTTAGTATGTATTATACCTTGAATGGTGTACCACACAATGTTGTTTCTTCAACATTAATGTTTATGCCATTAAGAATACTTAATGTTTAAGGGGTATTTTCGTTGTAATAACTGGTAACATAACTATTTTTCAGTTGGTTAAATTTTCTTAAATGTTGTTGTGATTCATAAATCAAATAAAATCTTAGAGAGACTTACGTTGCAGAAGTGATGAGAAAAATAACATAAAAAATGAAACCAGAAGTATTTTTTTTAGAAATAAAGCATTTGAGGATTGGCAAGAGTTCTGGAAGAAAGTTGAGGAGTATCAAGAGTTCTGGAAGAAAGTTGAGGAGTTGGCAAGAGCTGGAAGAAAGTTGAGGAGTTTAAGAGTTCTGGAAGAAAGTTGAGGAGTATTAAGAGCTCCGGAAGAAAGTTGAGGAGTATTAAGAGCTCCGGAAGAAAGCTGGAAGAAAGCTGAGGAGTATTAAGAGCTCCGGAAGAAAGCTGAGGAGTATTAAGAGCTCCGGAAGAAAGCTGAGGAGTATTAAGAGCTCCGGAAGAAAGCTGAGGAGTATTAAGAGCTCCGAAGAAAGCTGAGGAGTATTAAGAGCTCCGGAAGAAAGCTGAGGAGTATTAAGAGCTCCGGAAGAAAGCTGAGGAGTATTAAGAGCTCCGGAAGAAAGCTGAGGAGTATTAAGAGCTCCGGAAGAAAGCTGAGGAGTATTAAGAGCTCCGGAAGAAAGCTGAGGAGTATTAAGAGCTCCGGAAGAAAGCTGAGGAGTATTAAGAGCTCCGGAAGAAAGCTGAGGAGTATTAAGAGCTCCGGAAGAAAGCTGAGGAGTATTAAGAGCTCCGGAAGAAAGCTGAGGAGTATTAAGAGCTCCGGAAGAAAGCTGAGGAGTATTAAGAGCTCCGGAAGAAAGCTGAGGAGTATTAAGAGCTCCGGAAGAAAGCTGAGGAGTATTAAGAGCTCCGGAAGAAAGCTGAGGAGTATTAAGAGCTCCGGAAGAAAGCTGAGGAGTATTAAGAGCTCCGGAAGAAAGCTGAGGAGTATTAAGAGCTCCGGAAGAAAGCTGAGGAGTATTAAGAGCTCCGGAAGAAAGCTGAGGAGTATTAAGAGCTCCGGAAGAAAGCTGAGGAGTATTAAGAGCTCCGGAAGAAAGCTGAGGAGTATTAAGAGCTCCGGAAGAAAGCTGAGGAGTATTAAGAGCTCCGGAAGAAAGCTGAGGAGTATTAAGAGCTCCGGAAGAAAGCTGAGGAGTATTAAGAGCTCCGGAAGAAAGCTGAGGAGTATTAAGAGCTCCGGAAGAAAGCTGAGGAGTATTAAGAGCTCCGGAAGAAAGCTGAGGAGTATTAAGAGCTCCGGAAGAAAGCTGAGGAGTATTAAGAGCTCCGGAAGAAAGCTGAGGAGTATTAAGAGCTCCTCCGGAAGAAAGCTGAGGAGTATTGAGAGCTCCGGAAGAAAGCTGAGGAGTATTAAGAGCTCCGGAAGAAAGCTGAGGAGTATTAAGAGCTCCGGAAGAAAGCTGAGGAGTATTAAGAGCTCCGGAAGAAAGCTGAGGAGTATTAAGAGCTCCGGAAGAAAGCTGAGGAGTATTAAGAGCTCCGGAAGAAAGCTGAGGAGTATTAAGAGCTCCGGAAGAAAGCTGAGGAGTATTAAGAGCTCCGGAAGAAAGCTGAGGAGTATTAAGAGCTCCGGAAGAAAGCTGAGGAGTATTAAGAGCTCCGGAAGAAAGCTGAGGAGTATTAAGAGCTCCGGAAGAAAGCTGAGGAGTGTTAAGAGCTCTGGAATAAAGTTGAGGAATGGCAAGAGCTCCGGAAGAAAGTTGAGAGTTCAACAGATATTTATTATAACATTGGGCAACACAAAATATTACTATGGAGTCAGTAATTACAGTTAGCTAATTATCATATAAACTTGACGAAATAATAAAATAAAAAGCAATGAAGATGAAGTTTATCCAGTAAACAAAAGTATAATAATTCTTTGTCATTGTTGGAAACATAACAACAAAACAAGTAACTAAACTTAAATACGGATGCAAGATTTGAAGACAAATTTAATACATAAATCATTGGGATGCGGTGCGATTCCAGGTTGTTATGACCAGAGAACATAAGAATGGAGGAACACTGCAGAAGGCCTACTGGCCCATACAAGGCAGGTCCTTATCAAAATGACCTCTACCCATAGCTACCCAAAAATTTACTCTCGTACCCAATGACACAAATCAAACCCAGCTCCTCCCACTCATATATTTGTCCAATCTCTTTTTAAACCCTCCCAAAGTCCTAGCCTCGATCACCCTACTGGGAAGATTGTTCCACGCATCTACAACTCTGTTAGAAAACCAGTACTTACCTATGTCCTTTCTAAATCTAAATTTATCCAACTTAAATCCATTATTTCTGGTTTTTACCTGGTTCGACACCCTCAGTACTTTATTAATATCTCCCTTGTTTATGCCCGTCATCCACTTATACACTTCAATTATATCTCCCCTCATTCTACGTCTCTGCAGAGAGTGGAGATTTAAGGCTTTAAGTCTATTTTCATACGGGAGATTCCTTACACAGTAAATCGTTTTAGTCATTCTTCTCTGTATGTTCTCCAATGAGTCTATATACATCCTGTAGTAAGAAGACCAAAACTGAGCGGCATAATCTAAATGAGGCCTCACTAGTGATGTATAGAGCTGTAAAATAACTTTTGAACTTCTGTTACTTATACTTCTTGAGATAAATCCAAGTAATCTGTTAGCCTTGTTGTGCACACTAAGTAACTGCTGTCTTGGCTTTAGATTTCTGCTTACCATGACTCCCAGGTCATGATAATATATGTAGTATATAATAATGATATTAGTAGTTCTAGTACAGTAATGATAATAGTAGTACTAGTAGTAATGATAATAGCAATAATGTTAATTCTATCAGTAGTCTAAGCTCTTCTTCCTATTAAATATTCATGAATGTTTGTCGGCACAAATGAGTAAAAAGTTTTATTCAGCTTTTCAGGTCGACTTTATTACTGGAAGGTTTGGAATATGTAGACATCCTTGTTAATGTGACAGTAAGATGCGTAGGATGGGGAGAAAACCTTTCCGTATACTAAATTCCCTCATCTCTACAGACAGTTGCAAAGGTAGCTAGAATGTAGGTATCCCTTCTCAGCAGATAGCCTGTATACGCCCTATGATGCCTTTACAATAATTCCCAAACATTAATGGATAGAAAGAACGTCTGTTTAAAGGCAAACCCAGAAATATTCGAGCTGATACAGTGTAAAAATATCTTATATTGTTCATTATTAATTTATCCTCAGAACATGAAAGGAGTTTTAAATAAGGGTTGATATATTAGCATACCAGGAGGATCCGCAGCCAGACTGTGGGATCGACTGGTGGTGTTCTTGCTCTTGCCAGGTCCAAGCCCATAACAGCAAAGTTTTCCTTTTACTGTCTTGCTGTTTTTAATAAATCAGTGTCACAGTTTAGTGAATGTCTTGTGAATGACGTCATCCAGCACATCTGTCATCAGGAAAAAAAATGTGGAGAGTTTGGTAAACTTTGGTTATTTGGTTTTGTAATAGATTTTTGTAAACATTTATATATTGTATAAAAAAAATCACCAGTTTCGTTCCTCCTTTCTTATATTCTTATGTTCTCATGGTAATAGTGTAGTTGGTGAGTGGAACAGTCGGCCTAGTAGGGTGATAGAAGCTAAAACCTTGGATAATTTCAAATTTAGGTTGGATAAATACATGAGTGAGAGGGGCTGGATTTGAATCGGGCTTTCACATGAGTAAATAGGATTAACAAAGGTTATTGCTTGGGTTGCAGTTATTCTGTTAGTGGGTTGGATTTTTGAAGGACCTGCCTAGTATGGGACCAACAGGCCTATCGCAGTGTTCCTCCTTATGTTTTTTACATCAATTAGCATCAGGAACATCAACACTGTTTAGGTCGGATGCTGGTGTAACAACTTTTTCCTGGTTAATAAACATGACAGCCGTTGTTTGTGCAACTTCCACTTCAATTGCATTAATACAAAAGACTAATTAATAAGACAGAATGTTACTTTTTCTTGTTAAGCAATGCAAATGTAATCAGGCACTCGTGACAAATTTATTTAAGGTAGCAAGTAACAGAGCCGACCATAGAGCAACACTCCCTTGAATTTACATTTACAAATAACGTTGCTAAAGAGAGTGTTTCAACCTAATTAAGTTTCCAAGAATCAGTACACTTTGCAGACCAAACCTTAATTTACGGTTGTCAACGTTTCGCTCTGTTCTTCAACGTCTCTCTTCCTCAGCTCTGACTCACGAAATTGCACTGGCCCGGAGTTTTACGATTCCTTCGCCATGGGTTCCAACCCCACCTGTCCCATGGTTTCTTCCTCACTACTGACTGCAGTTTGCTATTTCGATACAAACTCAATATCAAAGACGAACATTATAACTAGAACCAAATAAGTCATGAATATTGTTGCTAGATAAGCGCGAGTAACAAGAATATAAACTACTGACTCAAGAGAATGAGCAGTGACACTGAAAATATGCTGAAGCCAACTGCCGCGTGAAGACAATATAAATTTGTAGAACGTAAGAACATAAGAAAGGAGGAGCACTGATACAGGCCTACTGGCCCATACTTGGCAGGTCCTTGTCAAACTCATACCCACTAATAAAAATATTAATAATAATAATAATAATAATAATAATAATAGTAATAAGTACAAAGATATATTGCTTTTGTAAGTACAAAGGTTACAATGTATAATAAGTTCAATTTTGATTTGCTAAAGTACAAAGATAGCCACTATCATGCCGAATTTGCTAAGTACAAAGATAGCCACTATCATGCCGAGCCGAGGCATTTGCTAAGTACAAAGATTTGCTAAGTACAAAGATAGCCACTATCATGCCGAGGCATACAAAGATTGCTAAGTACAAAGATAGCCACTATCATGCCGAGACATTTGCTAAGTACAAAGATAGCCACTATCATGCCGAGACATTTGCTAAGTACAAAGATAGCCACTATCATGCCGAGACATTTGCTAAGTACAAAGATAGCCACTATCATGCCGAGGCATTTGCTAAGTACAAAGATAGCCCATAAGTACAAAGATAGCCACTATCATGCCGAGGCATTTCGGGCAAACTAATCTTAATACATAGTAACTAATTAAAACTAGATAAGATAATAGTACATAGTAATTATTACTTAAAACTAAACATAAAATAGTGGTTAGCTGTTTTACAATCTTGTTTGGACTTAATAAATCTTATGTATACTTAGTACAAAATCTAATTTACAAGGAATGCTGCAGGTGGTAATATTTTATGGAATGGCAGAATTAAAAGCCAGGAGGTCACGTGATAAAACTAGCCAGTAGATGTTTGGTTGATTTCTTTAATATTGTGAGATAAGATGATTTTTTAGCAGAGCCCTAAATTTATAAGTTGTCTGGGGATCCTTGACTTGTTCCGGTCTGTGTGTGTGTGTGTGTGTGTGTGTGTGTGTGTGTGTGTGTGTGTGTGTGTGTGTGTGTGTGTGTGTGTGTGTGTGTGTGTGTGTGTGTGTGTGTGTGTGTGTGTGTGTGTGTGTGTGTGTGTGTGTGTGTGTGTGTGTGTGTATGTATGTGATTACATACATATTAGTGTAAGAGGCGGTGAGTGTGTTTTACACGTGTGTGTGCGCGCGCGCACGTGCATAGTTCTGTGTCTGTATATATGTTGGTGAATCAAGAAGCTGTGTTTGTGAAAATGCGCAAATGAGAATAAAAGTAAGTGTGTGTGTGTAAGTAAGTTTGTTTAGGTACAGGTACACATAAAAACAGTTACACAAATTATTATACATAATAACATATGTGTAAATTACCCAGGATAACCCAAAAAACTCAGATAAAGTGACTTATTTCTACTGTGTCTAGTCTCGCAAATATATAAGATAAATAACTAAATAAAACTAAAAAAGTAGAACACTTATGTGAACACACAAGAACAGGTACATATGACACCAATATACAATAACACGTAGATATTACATTCATTTATACAAAATAACATGTTACACACGACACACAGTCCTCCACTAGTGTCTCAAACGTGTTCATCTTTATATATTTACATATTTCACATAGAATGTCGCTCACAAACACATTTAAACTGCTAAATAAGTTAAAAAAAACTTGTTCTCAGTATAAATTCATAGTGTAACATAAGAGGAATTCCAAAATTGTAATTAATTAGCCCCCGAGGTGGCCGAGCTGTGTACGAGCTTCGTCTCGTCCAGCTGGTCTACGGTTCCAGGCTGTCTTGGTGGATGTAATTACTGGACACAGTTTACTGTGTGTCCCCTCCAGTAATTCCACCTACCTGGACAGTCACTACCGTAGACCAGCTAGACAAGACCAAGTTTCCATTCAGCAAGGTCACTGAGGGTGGCAACCGCTGACTCTGGGGAAGTGGGGAAGGGAGTCCACTCAGTGACACAAGTGGATTCCTGGAGACACTGATCCGGGGAAGGCACCGCCGACCTTAGGTAAGTGGGGAAGGGGAAACATCCGGGAGCGAACGGATGGATTCCTGGATACATGAGCTTGGGGAAGGTTGTAGTTGAGGCTGACCTTAGGTAAGTGGGGAAGGGGAGACATCCGGGAGCGAACGGATGGATTCCTGGATACATAAACCTGGGAAAGGCATGAATACCAGCAGTTGAGGCTGACCTTGGGTAAGTGGTGAAGGGAAGACATCCGGCGGTAGACGGATCGATTCCTGGATACATGAACCTGGGTAAAGCAAGAATACCGCTGACTTTGGGGAAGTGGAGAAGGGATTTCCACCTGAGGTGACACCAAGTGGACTCCTGGAGACACTGATCCGGGGAAGGCACTGACCTAACTCGCTGACCTTAGGTAAGTGGGGAAGGGAAGACATCCGGGAGCGAGCGGATGGATTCCTGGATACATAAACTTGGGGAAGGTTGTTGTTGAGGCTAACCTTGGGTAAGTGGGGAAGGGGAGACATCTGGGAGCGAGCGGATGGATTCCTGGATACATGAACCTGGGGAAAGCATGAATACGTGCAGTTGAGGCTGACCTTGGGGAAGTGGGGAAGGGAAGACATCCGGCGGTAGACGGATCGATTCCTGGATACATGAACCTGGGTAAAGCAAGAATACCGCTGACTTTGGGGAAGTGGGGAAGGGATTCCACCTGAGGTGACACCAAGTGGACTCCTGGAGACACTGATCTGGGGAAGGCACTGACCTAACTCGCTGACCTTAGGTAAGTGGGGAAGGGAAGACATCCGGGAGCGAGCGGATGGATTCCTGGATACATAAACTTGGGGAAGGTTGTTGTTGAGGCTAACCTTGGGTAAGTGGGGAAGGGGAGACATCCGGGAGCGAACGGATGGATTCCTGGATACATGAACTTGGGGAAAGCATGAATACATGCAGTTGATGCTGACCTTGGGGAAGTGGGGAAGGGAAGACATCTGGCGGTAGACGGATGGTTTCCTGGATACATGAACCTGGGGTAGGCATGAATACAGGTTGGTGAGGCTGACCTTGGGAAAGTGAGAAAGGGGAAACATCCGGCGGCGGACGGATGAATTCCTGGATACATAACCCTAGGGAAGGCTGAGGCTGGAAGGCATGAGAGAGAGAGGCGAGGCTGACCTTAGGGAAGTGAGGAAGGGTAGACATCCGGGGGCCCACGGATGGATTCCTGGACACATGAACCTGGGGAAGGCGAGGGGGGGGGCGGACCTTAAAGACGAACCACTGGCCTCCACGTGGCAAGGTCTGGTAACTCAGAGATAACTCTGAGGCTGACAGTGGTCGCAAATTATTAATGTTATTATAATTCAAGATTTGCTAATTTGGATTCAAAAGCGTCTACCAGGGTGGTATTATTTCCACTCCAGCCACTCTCATAGGAGCCACGGTAGTGTTCTTATTTTGTTCATTCACCGGAGTTAACATTAATAAAAATAACATTAATAAAAATATTGTTCTTATTTTTGATTAACACAACAGAGATAACATTGCAACAACTAGAAATGGCAGTAATATATGTTTGAGAGTCGTTGAGCGATGTGAAGATGACAGGTCTCCTGGGTACACATGTCTGGTACTCTAACATAACGTAGGTCATCTGGAAAAGACCCGGGCCGGGACAATACCGTGGGTGTTGCTGGAGTGAGACCCAACAGTTAGGTGTCTTCAATCAAAAACGTTTCGCCTACACAGTAGGCTTCTTCAGTTTAATATAGAGGCAGCAGCAGAGGCAGTGAATGTAAGGCTGATGTAATTATAATCATGCGTGATCCCAGAAAGGTATCCCCGTGATCCCAGAAAGGTATCCCCGTGATCCCAGAAAGGTATCCCCGTAATGCATAACCTTACTGTTCTTCTCTGTTGCTGTACATTTTTTCTTTGCTACTGTACTGTATTTCTGTACTGCACTCTACCGTTCTTTTGTTTTAATTTTCTGTACTGGTCGTCTCTGTTACTGTACTGGTCTTCTGTGTTACTGTACTGGTCTTCTCTGTTACTGTACTGGTCTTCTCTGTTACTGAACTATATTTGTTCTTCTGTGTGTCTGTACTGGTCTTCTGTGCTACCAGTGTCAGGGGAACGCCTTCCTATTGAACAAAAGAAAGGAAAAATAACAAATGAATAACTTGATGGATAATAATTATGTTTTTCTAAGGATTTTAATTAAAAATAAATAAAATAAATATTGGCCGCTGTGGTTCCAGTAGGATGTTGGGACATGAGAATCTTATGCCCAGGATGGTCTTCTGATGATGTTTTAGAAGAAATGGTGTTGGTTATCCTGGGTGGCGGTGTTCGTCCCATGTTCTGAAAATCCTGTCACTACTTGGTTGTATCACCACAATTCAGATTTTAGAGGTGAGGAGTCGTAATGTCCCACTACATCCTGTAGACAGGGATCTTGCTCCAATTAACTAGCGTCTACCCTGGTTGACCAGGTCAGCAGCAGAGCTGATAATAAAGAAAACACTGGTTATATAAGTGTTAAATAAGTATGACAATGAAGAAAGACAAAGGCTGGTATTCTACTTCAATGTCATGACTTGTAACCAGGTAAATTAGTATCAATGAACAGAAATACTCCTTGTAGATCACCGTACCTGATCATGAGAAGAGTGGAGGTGAAGTTATTCTTCAAACTTCAACCCACACCAGGTAAGGTTAATACTACCAGGAATAGAAATTAAAGCAACTCAGACGCTAGGAACTGAAGTTTAGCCTCTGCCCACTAGATGGAAGAGTGGGCGGTAACACGCTAGTGGTTCCTGGGTGTCTGAACAACCATACCTCCCACTTTTTTAAGTTTTTTTCCTCAAAATATCCCCTTTCCTAAACTTATAGTCGGAAGCAGTATGTTAAGTTACAGAGGGAAAAGTACTATGTACACCCTCGGTTCAGCCAATCTGAGAAGTGGTTTTCCGAGTCATATACATATATATGAACAACTTTAAACTTATAAGACTGGATAGCCCATCTTAAGAGTCGGCTACTTGAACCTTTGAAGTTTTCCAGGTACATCAGTGGCTTGCGATCTGTTTCAAGCACAAAGGGTTTTCCATATAAGTAGTAGTTGAACCCACTTACACCCCATACCAATGCATAACGTTCCTTCTCCACAGTGGAGTAGTTTTCTTCCCTCGCAGAAGCTTCTTACTGGTGGAAGATATAGGGAAGTGAATCTCATCATAATACTGTAGTGGAACAGCCCCGAGTCCTGAATGGAAGGCATCCGTTTGGAGACAAAAGACTTTATTAATAACTGGTAATTTTAGAACAGGAGGATTGGAAAGTATTCTTTACTTTGTTCGAAGCTTTCTACAGCCTCTTCAGAACAAACAAGAGGTTCCTTTACATACTTTTTAAATAGTCTGTGAGAATGGAAGTCAGACCTTTTAAATTATGTACAAAAATTCTCTTTTGAAATTTACTGACCCAAGGAAACTTCTTAGCAATTTTGTTTTGTAGTTAGGAAGGAGCTTTCTAGAACTGCTTTCGTCTTGTTAGGAAGAGGTGATAAATTACTGTCAGAAATAATAAACCCGAGGTATTGTACTTTGAAATAGCCAAGAAAACACTTCTGTGGTTTGATTGTAAGGTCATGAGCTCTTAGTCTTTTTAAAACCAGCGACAGTGTAGTAAGATGATCCTCCCAGACATAAATCATGATGTAAATATTATCGAAATACACTGAAACATTCTTGAGGTCAGAAAGGAATATTCTCATAAGCCGGATATACGTGGCACACGCGGTGACCAAGCCGTAAGGCACTGTGCGATATTGTATTAGTCCTTTATGAGTAGGGAAAGCAGTGTATGGTTTAGAGTCTGGGTGTAATGACACTTGATGGTACGCTTGTGAGATGTCTAATTCAGAGAAAAATTTAGTCATGGAATTCATACAAGTCATGATCGATTACTGGCATGGGCTCAACGTCCCATTTAGTGATAACATTTAATAACGAAAATCTTGAGCCAGTCGGTAAGAATTGTCTGGTTTCTTAACCATGACAACTGCTGAACAGAAAGCTGATTTAGAAGGTTCAATGATATTTAACTTTAAGAGTTTGTCAACTTCGTTATCAAATGTTTTCCGTAAGTGAACCGCAACAGGATAGATTTTCCGTCTTACTGGTTCATGAGCTGACAATTGAATCTTGTGTACAACGGTAGTGGTAAGTCCTGGGATCTCTGTGAATATGTCAGAAAAGGTATTTGCTAAGGCATTTACTTGAGACTTTTGTTTACTAGATAGTTCACTCTTGATGTTGATGTTTGAGTTATTAGTTGGAGAATCAACAGTTAAGATATCAAGTAGTTCCTTCGATTCTGTGCGAGACTAGTGATCTATAATACAAACTTTACATTCACGAGAATCAAGACTGTTAGACAAAATATCTTCATCGAAGGAGTTTCAACGAAGAATAACTTCTCTACGGTGGAACAGTTCCAAAATATTGACATGTTACATTCGTTCTTTACCCTTGACATCCAAGAGATAATCTACCTTATTACAGAACTTTACTATTTTATTCGGTCCGCTCCAGGAAATTAACAATTTGTTGGATTTATCTGGTAAAAGAACTAAAACTTCATCGCCAATATTAAATTTACGCTTGACTCTTTTGGTCAATATAGGTCTTGTATGTTTCCATGGAAATATTCAAGTTCTTGACAACTAAATCAGCGGTTTCTTCTAATCTTTCTCTCAGATCTAAAAAGAACTGATAAGTGCTTTGAACTTCAGGTTTAATATCTTTGGACCACAGTTCATTCAAGATAAATAGAGGTTCACGAGCTTGTCTCCCATAAAGCAATTCGAAAGGGGAATATCCAAGTGAATCACTTGGAATCTGACGCATTACAAAGAGCACATGGTAGATAACTTTACCAGTCAGTTGGCTTAAGGAAACAAAGTTTCTTTAATATTGACTTTAGGATAGCATATTGTCATTCCACTCTTCCGTTACAATTTGGATGTAACGGAGGTTTAACACCCACAAGTTTATAAACTTGATCCATTAATTCAGAAGTAAATTGTGTTCCTTGATCAGAAAGAATTTCCCTGGGTATACCTACCCGTGAAAAAATAGATAGTAACTTTTCTGCAACTTCTACTGACGTACCGCTTCTGGGAAGCTAGACGCATAGCCAGTCATAGTCAAGATGTATTTATGACCTCCTGATGAACCAGAAGTGAGAGGACCAACTCTATCCACTGCAACCCTAGCAAATGGGACTGAGTAAATC
The DNA here is from genome assembly GCF_038502225.1 of Cherax quadricarinatus. Taxonomy (NCBI): domain Eukaryota; kingdom Metazoa; phylum Arthropoda; class Malacostraca; order Decapoda; family Parastacidae; genus Cherax; species Cherax quadricarinatus. The sequence continues at coordinate 57,372 of NW_027195953.1, read as the reverse complement.
GGCATTATTACCATAGAAACTCTCATAGTTCTTCCAATTTGTGAGGAAAGCTAAAAAATTTAATTTAATTTAATAATTTTATACCGTGAAGAATCTAAGTTAGGGAAAAGCTTACTAGAGATAACAATACAGGAACATCCAGTATCTCTAAGAATTTTTTTTTTATATTTTATTTAAAACTCAGGTACAAAAATATATGGGTACATAATCAATATGTAACAAGATACAGGCAGTGAACAATAATCAACTGTGACTACACAGTACTGAAGAAGCACATATATAATGACAGAACTGGCTGCTGCACTCAAATCAAACACCGCTTGTACGTACTGTGCTTCACATGAACACCGCTTGTACGTACTGTGCTTCACATGAAAAGGTGGTCATATAAAAAAAAAAGATAGAACCTACCCAGTAAAGCTTACACTCCCCCCCCCCATGAAAACGTGCCACTTTGACCTTAGATACACAGTGACAAATCTCTTATACTTATACATTTGTAAAAGCATTAAAAACTTCAATGACAATATATATAAACACAATCCAGCCAGCTAAACGGCTGACACTATAATACAAGGAATGTCTGAACCTGATGGCTCACATCCACCATAGAACACAATCCACCCTACCCTCATATACCCTATGGTAATAATTAATATCGTGCACGGTGGTGGGTTTAAGACACTACCGCTGACACTTCAACCCCCCCCTCCCACATGCCTAGTAACTGTGTCTGCCGTCACCACTCATAACCACCAACAGTCCTTGATAGTAATTAGCATCTTATAATATATCACCCTAAAAACACGCTACACACATAAACCTACCACAATAATAAATAAATTTACACATTATTCCCTCCAGCAGACAGATTATTTACACTGTCGGAGATAATCTATACATCACATCCTACAGAGAATGGACAACATTAGACATCTAAAATAATATGACATGTGTATCACATGACCTGCTATTGCAGAGATTACTTAAACTCCTACCCCCCCTCCCCCAAGTGAAAAAACTGACCAGTTTCACCTGGCTATACACAAGATCAAAAACTCATTCACCTGAACATATATAATGAAAATGTGAAAAAAAAACATCTGTAACAATATATAAGCAAAAACACCCCAGGCAAGATCTTACATTATATACAATACCAGAACGTTCCACTAGTTAAAAAACAGGTATGAAACCTCATTATTATGACAAGTTACATTGCTCATATATAGGTAGACATGTATAATTACAGGTTAAAATATGCTTATATACTAACATGCTTATGTACATCCTTACAAAACATGAAGGAATCCTTAGATAAATTATAATCATCGGTGTTCACAATAACACCAAGACATTACATTGAATATCACATTGATATCACCTCAACATCCTTTCCTCACACAATTCCACACACACTCACACAATCGTCCTCTGCAACACCCCCCTCCCTGGGAAGGCCAGCCCGTTCATGCCCCTGACCGCTTATAAAGACCATAAATCCCTCAAAAGAAAGTCCCTGTAGCCCTCCGAGAAATCCCTCTCCCACCTCCTACCATATATTTCCCTGTTGCGACACTTTGTTCTATAAAAGGATGCTGCTATGGCCATCCTACGTTCCTCCGCCCCTTTGTCTCTCATTGCCCATGATATATACACAAAATCAACCATTAAGTAAGCCACTGCCCTTTGAACCTTTACCCCAACCCCACCTACATCTAAACTGAGCGCTCTCAAAACCGACAACCCTTTCCCCCCCACATACCGGATTACTTTCCCTAACCATTCCCGCACAATCCCTAGGCTTTCACAAAAATAAACTACATGAAAAGCTGATTCATCTACCCCACAAACCTGACACTCCCCACCCTCCCTTATTCGCCTATTTCGTAAAACAACCCCAGACGGCAATAGTATTCCGTGAAGAAACCTATACATTACCTCCCTCACGCGTGGCCGGATGCGTAACCCTTTTAATCGACCCCAAATATCTTCCCATGCGTACATCGGGTACACTCCTTCCGTTGCCACTACCACCCTAGGCCATATCTTCCTTTCCATGGACCCTACCCGCATGTTTCTCGGCTCTCTGACCATCATCAATAGACGCAACAACTCCTCACCATCTCTCAAATCTTGTCCCTTCCACCATCTCCGAAGATCTCCCTGCAGCATCCCCAACCCTCCACTCCCTTCCCCCCGAGCCCTTAGCAACCCATGTTTCACATATACACACTTCAACCTTCTTTCCAAATGAATTAACCCCAGCCCTCCCAAGGCCACCGGAAGTGTTACCACCTCCCTTTTCAACCAATCGCATCCCGAACCCCAGATAAAACGGAAAACTCTGCTCAACAATCTCCGGACATCCCCATACACCAAAGGGTACAAAGCTGCCACATGCCATATTTTACTGTACAAAAGCACATTGACCACAATGACCCTCTGGTGTAGCGTAAGATGTGTCGGCCTCAATCCTGACAATCTTCCCAATACCCTATCTACCACACCCTTTGAATTATTCTCCCTCGCCATCTGAGCATTACCCATATACACAACTCCACAAATTTTCACCTGGTCCACGACACTCCACCTCACCCCCCCCACCCCCGCCCTCCTGCCCATCCCATTCACCCAGTCTCATGAGCTTTGATTTATGCACATTCACTGCCATACCTGTTGCCATCCCAAAAACATCTATAACTCTCTCCAGACCCTCCAATCCCTCCCTCCCACTCACTAGGACAGTTGTGTCATCAACGTAACCTATGATACTGGGACTCCCACCTCGTATGTCCTCCCTTACCCCCTCCTGTATGCACCTTTCCACTGCCCTATAAAACGGATTCTGTAAACATGCAAATAATATTTGTGACAACGGGCAACCTTGCCTCAATCCCCTGCCCATTTTCACATGCAACCCCACCCTCCCATTTATCTGTACACACATCCCAGCTCCCCGATATAAAGTACGTGCCCAATTCACAATGTCCTCCCCGAACCCCTGCCACTCCATGATTCTCCACAGAGCCTCCCTCTCGACACTGTCATATGCCGTTCTCCAATCCAACGCCAATACCCCTCGTTCCCCCTCTTGCGGACCCTCAATAAACCTTCTAATAACCCCATGCCCCTCATACATTGATCTCCCCGGAATCCCATATTGACCCCTCACTATTACCTTTCCAATGACCTTTTTTATACGATTTCCCAAAATTTTTGCAAAAAGTTTGTAGTCTGCACACATGAGTGATATCATCCGGTAATCTCTCACTGTGCACTGACTTTCACCCTTTGGCACCAAAACTACTAGTGCTGTCGCCTGCAAAGGTCCCAACGCACCCCTCTCTTTTATGATATTAAATAATTGCACCAAAAAATCTTTTAATACTCCCCAATGCTGTATGTAAAACTCCGCAGGCAGCCCATCTATCCCCGGCGCCTTACCCCTGCTCATACTCATTAAAGCCGTCCACACCTCTTCCTCCACAATAGGCCCCTGTAACTGTTCCCTGTCGTCCCTGTCCAGCACACTCCTGCACCTATCCCCCCGTCTCTCTTAGAGCCCCCTCTCTCACACCCACACTCCTCATATGCGCACTAAGCCAAGCATCAATATACCCTCTCATCCCCTCCGTTGTCACCATATCTTGTCCCTCCCTATACCCCTCGATGTCCTCAAGAACTCTCAAACCCACCATTTCCATTGCAACGCGCCGGCGCCCCTGCCCTCGCAGGACACACGCCGATGGTCTATCACCCCACATGACCTCCTCCAACCCCCCTAAAACCCTTGCCGCATCAAACCTCTCATTTTGCACTTCCATTAGGCGTTCCTTCACTCCTATGTCAGCCACAGGGGCTCCCATACCCCCCCTTCCTCTCTTATAATACTACCTTAACTGCCCCTCAAGATACCTAATAAGCCCATAAGCCAACTGATTCTCGTGCCTTCCCTGTCGGACATAGAACTCAAGAATCCTCGTCTTCGCCGTCACATCCCACCATCTCAACAGATCCCCATTGACTTCCATCCCTTCCCATAAGCCTTTCCACCATTGTGCAAATAGGACCCTCCCCTCAACATCTTGAAGCAACCGAACATTCAATTTCCAATAACTCTTATACCTGTTCGGCCGACCCGACCCTCCCCTCCCAAATCCACCAAAACACCTCTATGATCAGAAAAAAAGACATCCAAAACCCTTACACTCCGCACCACTGCTTTCCTTGTCACGTATATCCTGTCCAGCCGTGCAGCATACCCCTGCCTCACAAAGGTGTGCTGCACCTCCCCCGCCGCCCCCCTTCCCCTCCACATCCACCAACCCCACCTTGGTTAACAGGTCCCTCAGAACGCCAGAACAATATCCTGCTCCCCTAGGTTCCACATCCCTGCGGCATATGACGCAATTCCAGTCCCCTCCCACCGCAGCTAATGCTGGAAGCGACCTTAAGTGATACACCAACACTTCACGTACGAACTCATTCTTCACTCGACTGTACCCCTCCGCCGGACCATAAACACACACAAAAGACATCTTATCCCTTCCCCACGTCCCATCCACTCTTATAACCCTCCCCTTCCCCCTCCTCACAATGAGTTAAAGTTATTCATTACAATGAAGCGGCCTGTTAGAACTACAAGCTGCTCCACTACACCAAAATTGTTTGCAGTGTGTTTTATGGCCATAATATGTGAACCCATCAAATATTGCCATTGTGTAGGCTAGTGCCGCTAGTCTTACATGCTATTGCGTTTTCTTGAAGAAAATTACCATTTGTGACCCACGAACCTCATGACCAAATAAGCCAACATTTTGAGGTTGACCACCCTGCTCTCAAAAGCTAAAACGAGAGTTCCTAAACTCAGGGTCGCATCCCAAATTTGGGTTGCGAGAACATTCTCTGACGTAATACCGTAAATCTGATGAATAAGAAGCGTGTGCAACACTTGTAAATCCTAAGGTAACATGATGTTGTAACGTACATTAGCCTGATGTTATACCATTGATCTAATGGAAACAGCAAGACCATGGAATCCTAGAAGAGGCACAGGTGTGGTGGATGATCTCAACTCCTAGATTGAAAAACAGTAAATTTAAAAAAAAAATACAAAAAGGAATCTACAGCGTGACGAGATGATGAACAGATTCGTGACCAGCGCCGCCGAAGTGCTAAGTACGATTAGGTACCGTTTAGGTCACCAGGCGCATGTGACTGCAAATTTTTGCGACGTGGACACGAGGAGCTTGTGAAGCAGTGTTGTAAACTGACTCGCAGGAGGGAATGAGTTCATGTCCTCCCTGACAAAGGCAAGGACATGGGGTCTTCCATGTCCTCCCTGACAAAGGCAAGGGGTCTTCCTTTCCCTCCTTAATAAAAATAAGGACCTGAGATCCTCCATATCCTCGCTGGCAATGGACAAGACATCCCAGGTCCACGTCCACTGTTATAGAAAGTAGAGAATTTTGCTGACCTCTTAGCGAGGGAGGAAAGGGAGCTCTTTGTAATGAAGGGTTATGCAAACTATTCCATTTTATCCTCATTGCAAATATTCGTATTACGCGCTACGCATTAACTTATTCTCCTCAGCGGAACAATAGCTGTGTCTGCTGCAACTTTTGTAAAACATCTACTTACCTTCTGATGTATCAACTGTCCCTCGACGACGTGTCAGTTTTCACTTACCTGCAAGGTAAACAAAGACTTATTAATGCACAAGTCCCACTCCCATGTATACTTCTCAGCTGGCACGGTCAGTCCGCAGTCATACCTTCCAACTTCAACCTTCATTTCCAGTTATAGCTTCCTTCCTTTCTGAAAGTATCCTGAGTTATCCCTTCACCGACACCTTCAGTATCCTACATTAATCCACACATTCAAGAAGTATCCCAAGTTATACCTGTCATAGACAACTTCAGAAAGAATCCGAAATATTCCCTTGATCAACAACCTGAAGAACTAAAACTTATAACCTTAATTTAAAACGTCAGGAAGAATCCCAAGTTATACGTTAGTTGTCTAGATTTTATTATATATTTTATTAATGTACAAATGGTAGTACAACGGAGGTATCAATAGGGAAAAATTGGACTCTGGTACCTAACCTAAATCAGCCAAACTGGCATAGTGCCTGATAAATGGAAAATTGCAAATGTAATACCTATTTACAAGGCAGGTGACAGGTCCTTGGCTTCGAACTATAGACCAATAAGCCTTACCTCCATAGTGGGAAAATTTATGGAATCAATAATTGCCGAAGCAATTCATAGCCATCTTGATAGGCACAGATTAATTAATGAATCTCAACACGGTTTTACAGAGGGGCGTTCCTGTCTTACGAATTTACTAACTTTTTTCACTAAGGTGTTTGAGGAGGTAGATCATGGTAATGAATATGATATTGTGTATATGGACTTCTGTAAGGCTTTTGATAGAATTCCACATCAGAGGCTATTGAGGAAACTTAAGGCACACGGAATAGGAGGAGAAATTTTTTCCTGGGTAGAGGTATGGCTGATAAATAGGCAGCAGAGAGTTTGCATAAATGGGGAGAAATCAGAATGGGGGCACGTCACAAGCGGTGTTCCTCAGGGGTCAGTGTTGGGCCCCTTGTTGTTCACAGTTTACATAAACGACATAGATGAGGGAATAAATAGCGACATAAGCAAATTTGCTGATGACACCAAAATAGGCCGCCCAATTCATTCTAATTATGACATTTGAGCACTCCAGGATGATTTCAATAGACTGATGTAATGGTCGGAGAAGTGGCAGAAATGCAAAATTCTAAATGTTGGACAGGAAAATAACCATGCCACATATAAACTAAATAATGTAGATCTTAATACTACTGATTGCGAAAAGGATTTAGGAGTTCTGGTTAGCAGTAATCTAAAACCAAGACAACAGTGCATTAGTGTTCGCAATAAAGCTAACAGAATTCTTGGCTTCATATCTAGAAGTATGAATAATAGAAGTCCTCAGGTTGTTCTCAACTCTCTATATCCTTGGTTAGGCCTCTTTTAGACTATGCTGCTCAGTTCTGGTCACCGTATTACAGAATGGATATAAATGCTCTGGAAGACGTACAGAGGAGGATGACAAAGATGATCCCATATATCAGAAATCTTCCCTATGAGGATAGACTGAGAGCCCTGAATCTGCACTCTCTCGAAAGGCGTGGAATTAGGGGGGATATGATCGAGGTGTATAAATGGAAAACAGGAATAAATAAAGGGGATGTAAATTGCGTGCTGAAAATTTCCAGCCATGACAGGACTCACAGCAATGGTTTCAAGTTGGAAAAGTTCAGATTCAGGAAGGATATAGGAAAGCACAGGTTTGGTAATAAAGTTGTTGATAAGTGGAAGAAACTCCCGAGTACTGTTATTGAGGCTAAAACGTTGTGTAGTTTTAAAAAAAGGTTAGATAAATACATGAGTGCATGTGGGTGGGTGTGAGTTGGACCTGACTAGCTTGTGCTGCTGGGTCTGGTGCCGTGCTCCTTGAGTGGAGGTGACCAGACTGGGTGGGTCATTAGTCTAATGCGGGGGGGGAGAAGGGACATGAACCTGCTCCGCATGGGTCAGTAGGCCTGTTGCAGTGTTCCTTCTTTCTTATGTTATGTTCAAATTATATAACTCTTTTTCTAATACATTTTTGGCTAGCTTGGGTATGATTACATTTGGTTTGTCGACCAAAAATATCATTTTGTGTCATAGGCCGGAAATAAATACCTCCATTGCACAAGTCAGTGTTGGAAACTTTACATAAAAATTGAATTTACACAAGAGTTTATGTCATGTAAATAATTCTCAGGATGTAGTGGAGCTGATATTCATATTACCTTCACACACTAAAATGAAATTCACCTTTCTATGATGGTAGATGGCAGGTGGTGCTGGGGCCCAGGTGGTGTTGGGGTCCAGGTGGTCCTTGGACCCAGGTGGTCCTCGGACCCAGGTGGTGCTGGGGCCCAGGTGGTCCTTGGACCCAGGTGGTGCTGGGGCCCAGGTGGTGCTGAGGCCCAGGTGTTGCTTGGACCCAGGTGGTGCTAGGGCCCAGGTGGTCCTTAGACCCAGGTGGTGCTGGGGCCCAGGTGGTCCTTGAACCCAGGTGGTGCTGGGGCCCAGATGGTGCTGAGGCCCAGGTGTTGCTTGGACCCAGGTGGTGCTGGGGCCCAGGTGGTCCTTGGACCCAGGTGGTGCTGGGGCCCAGGTGGTCCTTGGACCCAGGTGGTGCTTGGGCCTAGGTGGTCCAGGTGGTGCTGGGGCCCAGGTGGTCCAGGTGGTGCTGGGACCCAGGCAGTGCTGGGGCCCAGGTGGTGCTGGGGCCCAGGTGGTCCAGGTGGTGCTGGGGCCCAGGTGCACCAGCTGGTCTACAAACATCTCGCGGTCGTCATGAAGATCCTCGCCGTCACACAAGACACTTCACATTATATATTATAAAAAACAACCTTATTATCTTGTACATGGGAAAAATAATTTCCCGTAGAAATTATTTAGGTGATAATAGGCAACATGACTGTCATATAATTGTAAATTTTATTTATTAAAAGGTTTATAAGTCGTCTCGGCTATATTATAAACCAACTGGAAGTTTTGTTTTAATACTGTTAGTAAGATAAACCAATTCAATAAACTAACTTAACCCGGAGGAGCACTTATAAAAATAGCAGTTATCTTACTTTGATTAAGAGTAAGTTAGGTTATATTAAAACAAGCACTTCGCCATAAGTACTTATAAGAAATGGTTATAATTACAACTATAATATTAAAGGGGTGAACCAGTAAGCCAGCGGGAGGCCTCGACCAGATGACCAAGATGACTAAGACCCGCCTCATGAAACACTTGTCCTAATTCCTGACAAGCATTATAAGCACCAAATTATTTAATATATTTATATCCAACACACTTTATATAACTTACATAAAAGCACAAAGGGAATAAAGTACATCTTGATTCATTTCGCTTATTAACACTTCGTCTACGATCAATTTTCGTCTACAAACACTTTTTTCCATCTACAAACATCTAATGTTACATAAACAGATGTTTACATCAAACATGCATCTATACTATTTTGTTGCTAAATTAAAGTGACTAACATTTATTTGTATGTTTGTTGGTTATGTGTCAAGACCATCTAACACACCAAGCTCATTAAGACTTATATCAAATGTAAACCAAAAAATTAGACTCACTATATATACACACTGTGATATACATCATATCTCCCGGTGATCGTCGAGATGCACCTTCGTACGTAATTCTGTTTACTTAAAATAGCTGTGCACGAAGACAGTCATGCAGACTAGTGTCCCTCGGATTTACTGAGCAAATGGTGGTCCGAAATATTTCGATTCGGAGCTCCGAAGATCTTTCTGGATAAATGAATAATATACATTTGCAGAACTTGGGTATTGTTATTATGTAAATGTCTCCACAATAAAGATATCCAGGTTTATACATATGTGAATGAGTATTATTTATCTACTTATCGGCTGTGTATCTACATAAAGGCAATAATATGCCAGAGTAAATTTGAAGCTCTAAGTTGTTCCTGAACAGATTAGGAGTTCCGAAGCTGTTATTGAAGATTCAGAGTTCCTAACTGTTCATATGGAGATTCAAAGCCTCGAAGTTGTACTTGAACAGATTCAAAGCTCCGAAAATGTTTATGAGCAGATTCAAAGCTTCGAAGATATACATGAACAGATTCATGGCTGCGAAGCAGTTCCTGAAAAATATTTGGAACTCCAAAACTGGTTCTGAACAGATCCACAACTCCAAAGCTGTTACTGAAGATTCGCGATTAAAGAGAGTAAACTCCCGACACAGTGTGTCAGACACACCAAAGATCACATGAATATCATTATATCAGACAACAGAAGGATAAGTTTATGTCTCTCACTATATAAAAATTAAGAGAGTTTAATTTATTTCATATTTTAGGTATTAACTTGCTCTTGAATCCTGGCAAACAGACAACATCCAGACTTAAAACCCCTTGAGTAATCGATATACTTTAAACCTGACTTTATACATTCGTTTGTTGTGTGATTTCAGGAAGATATGGACGGATTTCAAGTGCATCTCCCTCTACCTTAATGTTTGCACAAGGAACACTGCAAGGTCAGTTCGTCACAACCATTGAGAAGTGAGGACGTGCGCTGCTCATTTACCAACATGGCGCTGCAGAGCTACAGGCGCATCAACACTGTTTGCGTTGAGTTGACCCGTGGGGCTGTCACCGGAGCCACGATGGACTTGTTACTACCGGCGATTATCCGTGATACCTACGGTATCGCAAATGAAGAGATATGTGGTGTAGCACTTAATGGGACGACACGGATCTTCGTTAAAATGACGTCAGCAAATGTTTATGAAGCGGTGGTGGATAAGTATCAAGAGACCATTATAGCCGTCAATTCAGCTGTATCAGTACGTCTACATGATGTATCACGACACTACACATGGGTTAAAATAAGGAATGTGCCTTTTGAGGCGAATGAATTTGTTATAAAAGATGAACTACGTAATTATGGTACGGTTCATATGGCCTCTGCAGGTCGGTGGGCCGCTGGACCTTATGCTGGAAGTTTGGAGGGAACATATTCAGTCAAAATGACCTTACGCCATCCCATACCGTCCTATATTATGTTGCAAGCATTTCGAACTCAAGTATATGTAACATATGCGGGGCAACGTCGTACGTGTCGGCTGTGTGGATCGTATGACCACATAGCGGCACAGTGTGGTAAGCGTCGTGGGAATCTCCAAATATCGCAACAGCAACAACCGGAAGAGGTCGAGGAAGTTGAGGGACGAGAACAGTCTTATGCTCACCCGTCTCGACAACGGACATCTTGGAGTGAAGAGGTAGAAAAAGCGCAGGAGAATGCTTTGGAGGATGCAAAACAGCGAGAAGAATCACCATCACTGGACATAAATAAAGTATTTGAAGAGACTCTGCCCACTATGGGGGACGAGGATGTTGCGGCGTCTTTAGTGAAGGCACTGGATGTATTGTTAGACGAGTCGATCGTCAACCGTGTGGAGGATCCAGGTGCAAATTTGGGATCGGTTGAGCATCATGGTGAGGCGACGGATGAAAGCATTGAGTCTGGGGTGTCGCATGGTATGATGGTGAATGTAGCAGAAGTGGAGGTGCATCATGATAGTACTAAAGAAATCCCAATGCAGGTGGAGGGTAGGACGCGAAAGCGAACTGCGACCCCACCAGACTCAGACGACGTGCTTACTCCTGCCCAAAGGCCAGGGAAAAAGTCTTGGGCGGATGTACAGAGGAAAGGGAACAGTGAATCTACGAAACAAGAGTTTATCAAGGTGATTCCCAAAAAAGGGGAGAGGGATAGAGGTGTAAAATGTATAAGTGAAAAGTCTATACCTAGAACCAAAGGAAAATCCCATTAATTGACTTTAAGGTTTTGACAATAAATATTAACGGTTTGAGATCTGAGCGGAAGCGAAAGTGGTTTAATGAATTTTTGGTGCGTCTAGATGTGGATGTGGTATTTATCCAAGAACACAATTACAGAATTGGATATGAGTTAGAAATAGATGGTTACGATGTGTATATGGAATATGCGACGAGGTTAAAAGGAGGCGTCGCCATTCTGGTAAAGGAAAATAGCCCGTTTGTAGTACGCCATAGTGAAAGGGGGAAGGGGAGAGTGATTAGGGTGGATGGTTTATGGGGTAGAGTACATATAAGTTTTGTAGGTGTATATGGGCCGGCCGAGGGAGATGTACGACTTAAAACTCATTTTGTACAAGATGTATTAGTATATCATCTACGTAGTTTACCAAATGTAGCGATAATAGGGGGAGACTGGAATTGTGTAATACGACGAAAAGATGTGGAGCCTCGAGGAGCGGGTTGTTGCTTGGGGTTCCTGGGAGATTTATTGACGAGCGTGGGTTTAATGGATGTGTGTGGGGGGGAGGGTGGCAATGTGGAGCATACTTTCATTAGACGAGATTATGCGGCGAGATTAGATAGAATGTACGTGTCTAGTGCGGTTACAGTGCGGAGAGTGAGTGTGATAAATGTGTTTTTTTCGGATCATAGAGGAGTTGTAATGGATGTAGATATTGAGGGTGTGCCTAGAAGGGGTCCGTCATTTTGGAAATTAAATGTAAAGTTATTGAAGAGAGAGGAAAGTCGTTTGTCTTTTGGGCATATGTGGGAACGCCTTGTGGTTGAAGCACCTGGAGATGTGGCTTTGGTTAATTGGTGGGAAATGATAGCCAAAAAGCGAATTAAGGAATTTTATATTAGTCAGGGAGTGAGATATAATCAGTTACAGTATGGTTTCCAACGATATTTAGAGGGGCAGTTGCGCGACTGCTATGTACAAGCGAATGCTAATTATCCTGTTACAGAAATTGAACGAATTAAGGAGCAACTACGAAATTTACAAAACGAAAGGTTTGATGGGGAAAGGCTTAAGGGTGGAATCGAAGAGGTTTTGTGGGGAGATCGGCCGTCGGCGTGTGTGTTGAGGAATCAACACAGACGTCGCAAAGCAATGGAGTTAATGGGGTTGAATGTCCAGGTAGGTATGCAGGGGTATAGAGTGAATCAGGTGTTGACGACGACGGAGGGTATGAGTGGGTATATTGATGCTTGGGTTAAAATGAAAACGCAAAGTGTTGGAATAAGTGAAATTGCATTGCAGTCAATCGGTAGGTTTGTGCGTTGTGAGCTGGAGGAGCATGATCGTTTGATATTGGGAGGGCCGATAACGGAGTGTGAGACTTGGGAGGCTTTATCTGGGGCGCAATTGGGTAAGGCGCCAGGAATAGATGGGTTGCCCAGCGACTTTTATCTTCAAAATTGGAACGTTTTAAAGGGGTTTTTGGTACGTTTATTCAATATCATGAAGCGGGATGGGGTTTAAGGCGAACAACAAAGGTTGGCTGTGGTCGTCCTAGTTCCTAAAGGCGAGCCATTAACGGTTAAAGATTATCGTGCAATCTCGTTATTATGTAGGGACTATAAAATTTTTGGAAGGATCTTGGCTAACAGAATAAAAAAAGTCCTGGGCAAAGTGATTGACAAGGGACAATATGGGGTGCCGGGCAGGTCTATGTATGAAGGTCACGGTATGATTAGAAGTTTTATTGAAGAAAGAGTAAGAATGGGAGGGGGGGGTATTGGCTATAGATTGGGAGGCGGCATATGATAGTGTGGAACGGGAGACGTTATGGAAGATCATGAGATGGCAGGGGTTTGGGGCGGAAATTATATCATGCGTGTGCAGGTGAATGGGAGGTTGGGAGATCGGATTCAGATGGGAAGGGGTTTGCGTCAAGGTTGTCCCCTTTCACAAATTTTTTTTGCTTGTTTCAAGATCCCTTTTATAGAGGGATAAGGGTTTTATTGGAAGCAAATGGGATGGGTAATGTAAGGGATGGGGGAGCGGGCATTGTTGGATATGTCGACGACACGACGATTTTGGTGAGAGAAAACACGGATTTGATTCGGGTAGAAAAGTTAGTGAAAGTTTTTGAAAAGGCTACTGGCATGACGATCAACATGGGGAAAACAAAGTATATGAATCTTGGAAAAGGGTCGCGTGAGGAAGGAATGGTAGCTGAAAGGTGGGAAAGGGTGGACCAAATAAAGATATGTGGGTTCGTTTATGTAAATGATATCAAGTCAGCACAACAAATAAATTCCGTGCGTATCGTTGATAGTGTTCTGAAGCGTCTTAGTGGGTTAAGAGCTGCTAATTTAAGTTTGCAACAAAGGGTGATAATAACGAATGTGTTATTATATAGTAAACTATGGCATGTTACGGTAATATTTCCGATACTTCGTTGTGAATTAAAAAGGTTACAAAAAAGTGTTTTTAGATTCATTTGGGGAACAGGGAGCGAATGGTTAAGTAGAGCGGTTGTCACACTCCCGGTTGGCCGTGGAGGGCTGGGTCTTATAGATGTCGAAAAGAGGATATTTAAAACATAGTTATAAGCGGGAGGGAGGGGCGAAAGAAGACGGTCTTCATAGGATACATCAGGATATGCGACGGTGGTGGGGGGGTCGGGAGTTCATGATGGGTGAGGCAATGTTACGGGTCTTCATAAACGTGAGGGATCACTCACAAATTAAATTGAGAAATCTTGATAGGGCAGATGGTAAGGCTCTGGTAGCGGCGGTAGAAGGAGTTTATCCGATGTATGATTGGCATAATATTTGGGGGTGTTTAAATAAATTGCGTTTAAAACCTAAAGTCAGAGAAGTTATGTATAGATTTTTACATGGAATCTTGCCGTCAGGAATGGTTTTATTCTATAAGAGAATACGAGAGGATGGGGAATGCAAGGATTGTGGAGGATTGGCGACTATTTATCATACGGTATATTTTTGCGATTGTATTGAACTTATAAGGGTTTGGATGGGTAAGGTTTTAAGGTTAGTGGGGGGAGGGGGTTTGCAGGTCTTGAGGGTTTTAAGTTTAGATATAACTGGGGTGAATAAAAGGGTTGAGAATGCGATTGGGTATATGATTACGGATTATATATACATGATGTGGGCTATGAGGGAGGCGGACGTGCGTGCAAGAATTAATGCATTGGCAGCAACTTTTTATAGGACACAGTGTAGGAATAAAGGGGTGTATGGAGGGAGATGGGAGAGAGATTTTAGTGAGGGTTATCGAAATTTCACATTAAGGGATTTATGGGATTTGCAAAATGGGTAAGGGGATACGACGGGCTATTTTCCTAGACTTGGGTGTGAGCATGGAGAGCTGTTTATATGGATGTATAATTGAGTTTTGATATCTAGAGGCAATAGGGTTATTGCCCCGAGGGTTTCAGGAACTACACAGTTATCATTTAGAAAGGTGTAGCACTACGATTGCACATTTTTTATCATGTATAAATCATTTCAAAGGACTTTATGATGAAAATTTTCAATGAGACTCAAATATGTTATAGGTGTCTTTACTGTTTTTGATTCAACTGTAAGTGGTAAAAAGTGTTTCCTAGCATATAGCAATTGGTTTTTATTTTATGTTATATTTTATGCTGTGTTACAGTGAGCTTTTCAGTAATATTATATTACATGTAACTAGTTTCATTAGTTTTCTTTGTTTTGCTGAGATGTAAAATATCACATCGTAGTTTTGTTTTGTTATATTGGATGTTTTTATAGTGACTTTTAGTATTATCCCGTTTCCTTCTTTGAATACTAAATACCTATGTATGTTAAGATCTCGTGATAATCGCCAATATTAATGTTTTGAGTATCGTGGTGCTCTGTTAAGCACCTGAGATCTTAGAATTAGTCTTGCATACGTGTGAGTTGACAGGCAGAAACCTCACCTAGTATGTGCCTGATGTAGTCTCATGTAGTGTAACGTGTGTGTTGACAGGCAGAAACCTCACCTAGTATGTGCCTGATGTAGTCTCATGTAGTGTAACGTGTGTGTTGACAGGCAGAAACCTCACCTAGTATGTGCCTGATGTAGTCTCATGTAGTGTAACGTGTGTGTTGACAGGCAGAAACCTCACCTAGTATGTGCCTGATGTAGTCTCATGTAGTGTAACGTGTGTGTTGACAGGCAGAAACCTCACCTAGTATGTGCCTGATGTAGTCTCATGTAGTGTAACGTGTGTGTTGACAGGCAGAAACCTCACCTAGTATGTGCCTGATGTAGTCTCATGTAGTGTAACGTGTGTGTTGACAGGCAGAAACCTCACCTAGTATGTGCCTGATGTAGTCTCATGTAGTGTAACGTGTGTGTTGACAGGCAGAAACCTCACCTAGTATGTGCCTGATGTAGTCTCGTGTAGTGTAACGTGTGTGTTGACAGGCAGAAACCTCACCTAGTATGTGCCTGATGTAGTCTCGTGTAGTGTAACGTGTGTGTTGACAGGCAGAAACCTCACCTAGTATGTGCCTGATGTAGTCTCATGTAGTGTAACGTGTGTGTTGACAGGCAGAAACCTCACCTAGTATGTGCCTGATGTAGTCTCATGTAGTGTAACGTGTGTGTTGACAGGCAGAAACCTCACCTAGTATGTGCCTGATATAGTCTCATGTAGTGTAACGTGTGTGTTGACAGGCAGAAACCTCACCTAGTATGTGCCTGATGTAGTCTCATGTAGTGTAACGTGTGTGTTGACAGGCAGAAACCTCACCTAGTATGTGCCTGATATAGTCTCATGTAGTGTAACGTGTGTGTTGACAGGCAGAAACCTCACCTAGTATGTGCCTGATATAGTCTCATGTAGTGTAACGTGTGTGTTGACAGGCAGAAACCTCACCTAGTATGTGCCTGATGTAGTCTCATGTAGTGTAACGTGTGTGTTGACAGGCAGAAACCTCACCTAGTATGTGCCTGATGTAGTCTCATGTAGTGTAACGTGTGTGTTGACAGGCAGAAACCTCACCTAGTATGTGCCTGATATAGTCTCATGTAGTGTAACGTGTGTGTTGACAGGCAGAAACCTCACCTAGTATGTGCCTGATGTAGTCTCATGTAGTGTAACGTGTGTGTTGACAGGCAGAAACCTCACCTAGTATGTGCCTGATATAGTCTCATGTAGTGTAACGTGTGTGTTGACAGGCAGAAACCTCACCTAGTATGTGCCTGATGTAGTCTCATGTAGTGTAACGTGTGTGTTGACAGGCAGAAACCTCACCTAGTATGTGCCTGATATAGTCTCATGTAGTGTAACGTGTGTGTTGACAGGCAGAAACCTCACCTAGTATGTGCCTGATATAGTCTCATGTAGTGTAACGTGTGTGTTGACAGGCAGAAACTTCACCTAGTATGTGCCTGATGTAGTCTCGTGTAGTGTAACGTGTGTGCTTGTGTGTCATTGTGCGTGTTTGTTTGTTTTGTTTATCTCTGTTTTATTGTACAATCTTCATAATTTCCAGTGTTTGATGTTTGGTAATATGTAACCTTGTTAGGGATGTTCTTTAACAAATAAAACAATATCACTGTAATGTATAGTGTTGTGTGTGAGTGTATTACCACTGTAATATACAGTGTGTTGTGTGTGAGAGTGTATTACCACTGTACTGTATGGTGTCGTTATTAGGTCTCGGGTTAAGTGCGATTCTAGTGCAGTAATCTTTTGTCGTGTATCTTTTTAATATATTTCTGTCATTTGTATCGCACTGTTTTAAATAAAATATAAAAAAAAAAAAAATTGGATTTCAGGAACAACGTCTGTCCTGGGCGCCACCAGCAGCAACAAATCAAGGATGTTTACCAAGTTTGCTTCTAACGAAGGTGAGTGAATCTATGACGTTAGTGGACACTCCTCAGAGTGGATTTTCAATGGTATGTAAATATTGACAGTAAATAACAAATAAAACAAGTATTTTGCCCACTCACGGATTTTGTCAAGCCACTAGAGAATACACAGAAAAGATCTTAGGAACAGTTACAGATGAATTGTTGGAGAGTGTCTAGTGGCGCAGAAGCACTGCTGCGTGAAAACTGAATAGTTATGTCGGCTCTCGGATTCCTGGATAACTTGCGGGTAAGCGGAATTTCTAGCTTACAGAAACCTTGCAAGTTATCCTGCAGTGTCCAATGAACCGAGATACATAACATACAAATAGAGGACTGAATGTCTACAAGTAGGGCACCTCTAGTGAAAACTGTGACCTTGATCACTTCAAATACATGAGGAGTGTAAGAGAAGATTGGTAGGTGAGTGGGTAATGGTACTGGTAGCATTAATATGAATATGTGGTAGTAGTAGTAGTAGTAGTAGTAGTAGTAGTAGTAGTAGTAGTAGGGTGATAGTAGTAGTAGTAGTAGGGGTAGAAGTAGCAGCAGGGGTAGAAGTAGTAGTAGGGGTGGTAGTAGTAGTAGCGATGGTAGTGATAGTAGTGTATGCCTTACCTTACCTCTGATGAGTTTCAAAAGTCTTACAACTCCCGGAGCCTGGCCTTGGGCCAGGCTTGTCAGGTGCTAGCATGTAGTAATGTAATAGTGGTAATACTTAAGGTAGTAGTGGTGGTAGTAGTAATACAAGTAATGGTGGTAGTAGGGGTAGTATAAGTAGTACTGGTAGTAGTAGGGGTGGTAGTAGTAAGGGTAGTAATAGTAGAAGGGATAGTAGTAGTA
The DNA here is from genome assembly GCF_038502225.1 of Cherax quadricarinatus. Taxonomy (NCBI): domain Eukaryota; kingdom Metazoa; phylum Arthropoda; class Malacostraca; order Decapoda; family Parastacidae; genus Cherax; species Cherax quadricarinatus. The sequence goes on along the minus strand of NW_027195953.1, from coordinate 39,241 downwards.
GTAGCAGTAGTACTAGTAGTTATGGCTGTTGTAGTAAATGAATAACACCAGAATTGAAGAAGTGTTTTTCTAAGGACTGTCAACTACCACTTTCTTGGAAGCATCTTATAAGATTATACCGGCTAAGGTTACGGAAATGTTAAGTTGTCCAGCATCCGGTCAACCTTAAAAGACTCACAATGTTTCTCTTATGTTGTACAGAGAAGAGTGTGAAGGAAGGAATGTTTATCTTAAACTTTGAATTTAAGAGAAAATTTAATGGTTCTACATTGTTGATCTGTATTGATCTTTGTTCAGACATTTGGGAAAGAAGACTATGATATACACAAATAACCCGCATATAGAAGAGAGGAGCTTACAACGACGTTTCAGTCCGACTTGGACCATTTACAAAGTCATACTGACTTCGTGCGGGTTATTTGTGTATTGTTCCAGTCACGGTATTGTGCCTTTTTTGTTACTATGATATCCTCTACCGGAGTCATGTGATGTCAGAAACTATGGAGTGGAAGCCTTCAGTCTGAAGCTTCTCTATAAACAGGCTCGTCAAGACAGCACTTAGGGGACTGTCCATTGCTTAGCCAATACATATTTTGAAGAAATTTTCTTCAAAATGAATGGAGATGAAGTTAGCACTACGGTCCACCAGGTCCATGAAGATTTCGTTCATTAGTAAGTTTTCTATGGAGAACATTAATAAAAAGATAAGTAACATCAAGGGATGTCATGTGTTTGCTCGCCATGTTGATGACAGAGTTGAGACTGAGCAAATCCCCTGACTGCTTGAGATGGGCTGGACTGATGGAACCCAAATGGCTGAACCAGGAGGTCTGTTGGGGCATTCACAGTGTCCAAGGTGATAGGTCTGATGGTAATACCTTGTTAATATGTTTTGTGAAGCCTGTAGAGTCTGGTGGGTCTAGGCTACCTGGGAGAAGGTGAATAAGTAATTTATCTTGTTCGGATCTACAAAGAATGTGTAGTGCCTCTTGGAGAATGTTGTTGATACACTTAGTTATTACTCAGTGATGGGTAGATAGGTGTTGAGAAGATCAAACACGTGGTGGTTGTAGTCACTTGTATCTAAGAGTATAAAAACACCACTGGCCTTTGTCAGCAATAGTGGCCCAAATGTTGTTCTTGGCTAGGCCACTCAGGGCTGGTATTTATCACCTAGCGATATTAGGAGAAGGGATCTTGGTGATCTTGAGAACTAAGCTAAGGTCCTTATTTTCATTGTAAGACAGTGAGACAATATGCTGTTAATGACATCCATGCATCCTATGTTGCTCCACTTACTATTAAAGTAGAGGATTTCTAACGTGCGTGAAATCCTCGTTTACTACTGCAGTCAGTGTGTCAGTTGGTGACCTCACGAAGAAGGAAAAGTCTCCTTCTTGTTCTCCTCCCTAAATAAATAAGAGCATAAACCATTCCCTGTATGACGTATGACAAAGTGAAACTGGGGGAAACCTGTTTACAAGAATTTATGAACACAAATACCTCTGCTGCAAGAATGACACTAATAACGTGTCATACACATAAACAATGAAAGACATCTCCTGCATTCGAGAAATGTTAAATTATTCTTGAGGGAACCATTGCTACATCGAACACTAACATTAAAATAACTGGCAGCTTAATATTTCGAAAACCTTAACCCATTTGATCTTTGAACATTTTTCCAAGAAACTGCAATATGACGCAGCCACTTCTGGCGTCCTTCACTTGCTAGTACCGCTCCTGCTGTTACTACAACTACTGTTAGTATTATTATTATTACTACTACAGCTACTATTAGAACCACCATTACTACCAGTTAACACTAACACTATCACCACTACTACTACTCTCTCCTGCTCCTATATATAGCCAGCCTTCTCTCAACTTCTAATGTGTTTAAATTAGTGTCCTGTTTCTATGCATTCCTCAAAATTTCCTTCAAGTTACCAACATTCTCACTAAGACTGGAGGAACACTGAAGTCTGCGTAATAACTAACCTGTTAAAGCTACCTAAAGTATCCTCTTCAAGAGAGGTTCCTTGTAGTGGTAAAGAGGTTTTTGGTCTGAGGAATTGGACCTCTGTTTTCTTCCTCCGACCGACCCTAATTACCGCACACTCTTCCCTTCTCCGTCCCATGCTTCCCATCCCTAATATCCCCACCCCTTTCCTCTCCTCCCTTTCCTACTTTTGGCCTTTGTGGTCCTTCCCTAAGGAAATTTAGCTCCGAGGTTGAGGTTCTTGGTGGTAGTGGTGTAGTTTGCAGTGGTATCTGGATTATCAGGGATGTCCCAATCTCTCTCTGGTCGCCCGGGAGGCGGCTTTTAATGTCTTTCAGATGATGGGTGTACCTCTGTAAGCTACCTGTTAGATTCTGGAAGGTGGTGGCCGAAGGAGGTATGCCTTGTGGGGGGTTTGCGACCGCCCTCTCTTGTTCACCGAGGTGGTTCGGACAGTGTGGGGCTACTATCCTGGATTGCCGGTTTACCAGCGTGAAAAGTAGAGTATGGCACGAGTTCCATGTTGTATCTACCGGCCACACTGAGGTTCTCTTGGGGGGGGGGGGGATTTGCGGCCCTTTTATTACTCTTAAAAGCTACCCCTCCACTTCCCCCCCAGTCCCTTTTTTTTTACCTTTTTACTTTTTTTTACTATTTTTTTTCAGAAAAATCCAAAGACGAGTGATTTAACCATGAAGTTCCAAATCCATGATACCTCTTCCCCCAGACCCCTTTCTGCTGCGGTGCCCTTTTTCAACCCTGCTTCATTATCGGACCATTTTTCGGACCTTTCTGACACCCCAGCTCTTTCTACAGGTAACATTTCATTGCCCGCCCCTAGTACCTAGGCTCCGCCTAACTCTTTGATACAACCGACCTCCGCACGTGTTTGACCATGCTTCCAGCTTCTCCCTCTACGTTGCGACGATTTTCAGATCACCCGCACATCTCACGATGGAGCACCTCCTGTCCCACACCTGAACGACCACGACTATTAACAGATGACACTGCTTCGATTACCTCTCACTCTTTCCAGAAAAGGCTAACACGACGCTCACTCTTCTCACACACTACGTTTCAAAGTATTCACTTGACTAAGTTTTTCACTCTGCAACCGATATCTCCCACTGACTATCTTTCTGATCATAGTATCAGCAAGACACTTCTGCGCCATGTTGGTCAAAATATTTAATTTCATGGTCTTAAGAATGGTGCACGCATCGTCACGGTGCAAAATGCTGGCCAGGCTCACAATCTTTCTCTTCATATCTTCATAGATAATATTCCTGTCGCGATTCGAAAACATATTTCTCTCATTTCTTGTAGTGGTACCAATGTTTAACATGATTTTCGGACATCTGATGACATTCTGGAGCAACGTGAGCTCTAAGATCTCCCAATTCTCAAAGTGGACACTTATGTACTACCTGCCCGTGGGCAGAGATGCTTTCCCTGCAATGTAACTCGCTTAACTTTTGACTGCCGAGAACTTCCTTCGTCAGTTTATATTGCAGGACATCGTTTACAAGTCCGAGAGTTGATCCCTACACCATAACAGTGTAGAAATTGCTGGTGCTTCGGCCACCAGTGATGTATTGTGGGTCCATGGCAGAATGCCCGGTCTGTGGTGCTGCCGACCACACCAAAGCATCCTGCAGCCTACCTCCTTCTTGCCTTAATGAGACTCACCCAGCTTAGTCACGCCTTTGCCAAGTTTACTTAAAAGAACGAGGAATCCGCTGTCTCGAAGAGAAAGATGGTTTCACCTACGCCATGAGTCTCTCGTCTCCACCTCCAAGGGAGACTTCCACGACTTTCTTATTCTAGTTACTAAGCGGCCTCCATCCTAGGTGGCACCTACTTCCACAATCTCCTCTGTGGTCACAACTTCCACAGTCACCTCTGTTTCTAACTCTTTTGCAGCCTTGAACTCCGAGGTCTCTACCTCGTCGCCTCAAACTGTCCTTGAATCTTCATCTTGTGGTTCGCATGTATCTATGTGTACACTTTCCACAACTATACCTTTCCTTCGCCTCTCTACTTCTCCATTGATCAGACCCTGATCCACCATGAGGCCTGGTCTCAGACCGAGTAGCGGGGACGTTAACCCCCGAAACCCTCTCCAGGTAAACTCTAGGTAATCTCCAAAATTTAAATCTTCTTTAACCCCTCCTTCACTTATCCTTCTCAGAGATTTTTTTCCAGTCTCTGTGCTTGGTACTTTACCTTTTACTGTGTGTTATGGGTGTGGCGGTTCATCCTTACCCCTCGCACAGTCCCCTCCTCTTCTGTCCCCTCCCAAGTGTCTTCCTCACCTGTCCCCTCCCATGTTTCTTCCTCTCCTGTTCCCTCCCAAGATTCTGCCTCTCCTGTCCCAATCCAAGTTTCTTCCCAAGTTAACTTTAACCTTCCATTTACCCCCCCTTCTTTGGTAACTTCCATCGTCTCTCCTATCTTTACTCACCCTCCCCCTTCCTTGTCTTCTGAAACGCTTGAAGATATCTCCAAATAAATTAAGGAGACAAAACCAATGATGGACACCGATCTACCTCCTCCTCTTTCTCACTTTTCTAAACCATCTACACAACTCGTTTCTTCTCAGTGTTCCAATCCTTCGCTGCTTACTTGTTTTCCACTACCTCCTCATGTAGACTTTACTAACTCTTAGATTGTAGACATCTACACAAATAACCCGCATATAGAAAAGAGGAGTTTATGACGACGTTTCGGTCCGACCTGAACCATTTACAAAGTAACTTTGACTTTGTAAATGGTCCAAGTCGGACCGAAACGTCGTCGTAAGCTCCTCTCTTCTATGTACGGGTTATTTGTGTATTGTTCCAGTCACGGTATTGTGCCTTTTTGTTATTTGTTGTAGACGCCTACTGCTTCATGTTACTAGTATACTTCTCTTCGCAAATCATGACTTATTTACAGTGGAATATTCGAGGCCTCAGGGTACCTGGGGTGAGCGTCAGGTGTTGCTCTCCCAGTTTTATTTTTGTGTCTGTTTACAAGAACCTAAATTGTTCTCTTCTATTATCCATCCCATTTATCGAATCCTTTTCCCGATGGAACTTTAATTAAAGTCCACTTCTTGTACACACCGGTATACCACACCATCAGATCTTTACTCATACTTTGCTGCATTACACTGCAGCCAGCAGCTACTTGAACATGTGGTATACACTCTGCTCGTATATTTCTCCTCGTGCATTATCTATTCCAGATGATGCATTTCTAGTTTCTTCCTTACCACCACCTCTACTCTAATTAGGTGATTTTAGTACTCATCATTTTCTCTGGGAGAGTCTCACTGTGACTCTCGTGGCGATCAGTTAGAGGCTCTTCTCACTTCTCTTCTCCTCCATGTTTTAAATACAGGTACTCTCACCCATTTTAACCCTTGCACTCAATCCCTCTTGCATTGATCCCCCAGTTTGCTGCTCATCAACTGTACTCGGTTTTGCCTGGTCTGTGCTCTTAGATTTTCATGACAGCGATCATTTTCCTATCCTCCTCACTTCCTATTCGTATTCTCGACCTCCTCGAAGTCTACATTGGCAATTTGAACTGGCGATTTGGGACCTTTACTGGTGTCAAAATATTTTTGGTGAGAAACCTTCTTCGTTCTTCACTGATGAGCTATTACAACTACTTTTTTGACCTCGATTTTAACCGCGGCCTCACGTTCAATCCCTCAAACCTCGAGTAGGTGCTCTCAGAAATGCGTGCCTTGGTGGTCTCCTTGTGCTCGTAGAGTACGTTTGAAACTTGCTACATGGGGACGATATAGTTACAATATGACCACAGAGCGACTCCTTGATTTTAAGCGGGTGAGGTCGGTTGCCCGTCGTGTCATCCATGAAGCTCAACGCACTTGTTGGCGGGATTATGTTTCTGCCGTCACTTTGGCTTGTTTTATGAGTGCAGTTTGGAAAAAAATACGGAAACTGAGTGGCAAGTACTCTCCAGACCCTGCTCCCATTCTTTGGGTTGCCAGTGTTAGCACTGTAAGACCTCATGAAGTTGCCACAGTGATTGGAAATTATCTTGTCCGTATTTCTCAGGGGCTCAATCTGTGCCCCTCGTTTCTTTCCTCCAAGTCTGCAAAAGAGTTACTGTCTTTAGACTTTTCATCTATCAGAGATGAGTCTTATATTGTGCCTTTTAAGCTTCTAAAACTAGTCAGCTGGGCATGATGGCATTCATATTAGTATGCTTCAGTATTTACATCTGTCAGCCCTTGCAGTCTTACGTCTTTTTAATCATATTTGATCGCAAGGGGTTCTTTCCCAGCTGTGGAAAACTGCCGTTGTTCTACATTTTCTTAAACCAGGTACTTCGGGCCATGATACCTCACACTATCGTTCCATTGCTCTTACCAGTGCAGTTTGCAGGTTGATGGGGCTTTAGTAAATAGACTTTTCATGAGATATATAGAGACACTTAATAGTCTCTCCAGTAGTCAATTTTGCTTTCATAACGGCCGCTCTGCTATTGACCCCTTATTCTGCTTAGATAACCATGTTCGTAATGCCTTTGCTAGTAACCCCTCGGTTATCGTAGTCTTTTTTGATCTTGAAAAGGCATATAACACTACTTGGAAATATAACATCTTGGCCCAAATTCATTCCTTAGGCCGCTGAGGCAATCTGTCACTTTTCCTTAAAAACTTCTTATCTGACAGACATTTCTGTGTTCCGGTTAATAATTTGATTTTCCCAAGACCTTGCCCAAGATGAAGGGATGTGTTCTTAGCCCAACTCTTTTTCTACTAGCTATAAATGATCTGGCCTCTGTTCTCCCATCTAATATTTGGTCATCACTCTGTTGATGACTTTGCTATAGCTTGCGCAGGTGCTGACTCCAGAATGCTGCTGACTGTTGCCTAGTAGCAGCCTCACTCTGGAATGCTGCTGACTGTTGCCTAGTAGCAGCCTCACTCCAGAATGCTGCTGACTGTTGCCTAGTAGCAGCCTCACTCTGGAATGCTGCTGACTGTTGCCTAGTAACAGCCTCACTCCAGAATGCTGCTGACTCTTGCCTAGTAGCAGCCTCACTCCAGAATGCTGCTGACTGTTGCCTAGTAGCAGCCTCACTCCAGAAAGCTGCTGACTGTTGCCTAGTAGCAGCCTCACTCCAGAAAGCTGCTGACTGTTGCCTAGTAGCAGCCTCACTCTGGAATGCTGCTGACTGTTGCCTAGTAGCAGCCTCACTCCAGAATGCTGCTGACTGTTGCCTAGTAGCAGCCTCACTCCAGAATGCTGCTGACTGTTGCCTAGTAGCAGCCTCACTCCAGAAAGCTGCTGACTGTTGCCTTGTAACAGCCTCACTCCAGAAGGCTGCTGACTGTTGCCTAGTAGCAGCCTCACTCCAGAACGCTGCTGACTGTTGCCTAGTAGCAGCCTCACTCCAGAAAGCTGCTGACTGTTGCCTTGTAACAGCCTCACTCCAGAAGGCTGCTGACTGTTGCCTAGTAGCAGCCTCACTCCAGAATACTGCTGCTGACAGCCTCACTCCAGAACGCTGCTGCTATTGCTAGTAGCAGCCTCACTCCAGAACGCTGCTGACTATTGCCTAGTAGCAGCCTCACTCCAGAACGCTGCTGACTGTTGCCTAGTAGCAGCCTCACTCCAGAACGCTGCTGACTGTTGCCTAGTAGCAGCCTCACTCCAGAACGCTGCTGACTGTTGCCTAGTAGCAGCCTCACTCCAGAACGCTGCTGACTGTTGCCTAGTAGCAGCCTCACTCCAGAACGCTGCTGACTGTTGCCTAGTAGCAGCCTCACTCCAGAACGCTGCTGACTGTTGCCTAGTAGCAGCCTCACTCCAGAACGCTGCTGACTGTTGCCTAGTAGCAGCCTCACTCCAGAACGCTGCTGACTGTTGCCTAGTAGCAGCCTCACTCCAGAACGCTGCTGACTGTTGCCTAGTAGCAGCCTCACTCCAGAACGCTGCTGACTGTTGCCTAGTAGCAGCCTCACTCCAGAACGCTGCTGACTGTTGCCTAGTAGCAGCCTCACTCCAGAACGCTGCTGACTGTTGCCTAGTAGCAGCCTCACTCCAGAACGCTGCTGACTGTTGCCTAGTAGCAGCCTCACTCCAGAACGCTGCTGACTGTTGCCTAGTAGCAGCCTCACTCTAGAATGCTGTCAACAGTGTTTTCCATTGGGCCACTTCACATGGGTTTAAATTTTCTGGTGCTAAAATGAAACAAATTTCTTTCGCCAGACGTTCTGTTGTCTCTGATACTTTATTGTACCTGTACGGCTTTCGTATCCCTCTAAGTGATACGGACAGATTTTTCGGCCTCCTGTTTGATCGCCATTGGTCTTGGAAATCTCACATTACCTCCCTGAAAGCAATTTGTCATAGCCGGCTGAACCTCCTTACACTCCTTGCTCAACTTTCGTGGGAGGCGGATCAGCTCTAATTTTATCGAATCGAGACTATGGCGACCAGATGTATTCTGCAGCCTCTCCCGCAAATCTTTCTAAACTTGATCCCATCCATCGTCAAGGATTAGGCCGGAACATATCCGAGGTAAAAGTACTGTAGCCGGGTCTCTTAGACGGCGATTGCGCCAAGCGGTTATTGGGTGTTTCCGGCCGGCCGGCATCTGGGCCTCCGGCATGTACCGGAGATGTTCCGTTCAGTTTCCGGACGGACGGACGGAGAGAAGATGAATTGCCTCCCCGTTTCATTACGTTTAAGTCCAGTTGCTTTTCGCTCCTCTCCTGTCTAGTGTCTATATGCATAAGGGAATGTTCCATCCTTGAACAATCGCCGAGATGCACATTACCTTCGTTATTTTGCCCACTCTCATGACCATCACGATCCTTCTACATACAAGACAGTAACGGACTTTAATAAAGGTCCGTTATTTGTTCACTGCCTCTGTTTACTTCGTCCCTTTTCTCTTTGTTTTCATTCGCTCTTGTCTTCTCTTCAGTTGCCCCCTTTATATATTCATCTAGCATCTAACTTTTATCCTCCCCCATGGGAGGTTTACATTTTAATGGTAAAAGCAATACATGTGTGGAAAATTAAATTTTCCTGAATGAACCTCATAAGATATATACCAGTAAATGGTAACAAAGATAATTATTCTTTATCTAAGTTACAGAGACATGTGGGAATTTTAGGACACCTAGGTAGCAAAAAATGTCCCCCTTCGATACCTACTACAATCTCTATCTCCACAAGTCACTCTGGACCTATATTTATTTCCAATAAAATATACATCACCAGGAAGTCTGGTACAACATTAATATAAATATGTGGACTGTATGTTAATTTTAATAAATGACTACATATTCATTGAAGGAGAATTTATCTTAATACCACTCACCAATTTGTCTGGAGATTACTTTGTGTTTCATACACAAACCCCCTGCCTAAAATATAAAGAAAATACTGGCCAGAAATTTTAACATAAATAGACATCACTTAGCTGGGGCTCCCTGGCTTTCCTGTCCACTCGCCTTCGCAAGTTATGCAGGACTGCAATTCCAACAATTTCAGCTCCTATTTGAGAGGTTTTAAGCCCAATATAACTTCTAGAGCGAAGAAATTTATGCACATTTCACTAGCGTGCCTTTAGCCCAGTTCAAAATAATGGCGTCTCTTCCTTCCCCCGCGACGCTCACCAATTTCGCTGGTTCTTTATTTATTTACAAATTAATTTTAATTACCTACAATATATTCCATCAATTTCTATACAAAATACACTGTATTTTCGGAAAATATACAGTATTTTCCACAACATGGTTTACATTTCAACGGTAAAAACAATATATGAAATACATATTTTAGTCTTCAGAATTTAATAAATACTTTGATAAGACGTACATTACAAAAGTTAAACCAATACATAAGTGGACTCTGTATTCAACACAATGTCTACAAAGGTACACAGTGACGCGTTACATCCTAGTTCAATCTTTTCATTTTTGTTGGTATATCAGAATTTTAACATCCTAATGAATTAGGACTCATAACAATATCACCAAAGACAACCCACTCTTTTGTAAAACATTTCTTGGTATTCATCATCAGAACCAAGATCATCACCTAACCTATCTTCTTATTCATATACTTTAATTTTAGCTCATTTCTTTAGTTCTCCTCCTAATATCGATGTCATCTCATAACATCACTTCAGTCTCGGTATAAAGTCATTGATAATTTTAGAATAATCCCAATATGTATATCTTTTCAAAGTTCTACATCTAGGTTTATTACATATTATCTTAGATTTGTTGTATTTATTATATTTATTCTCTTTGATTTTCTATAAAATTGTTTATACCACTTACATATCAGCAAAAAATCACTAAAATTTTTTGAAATCAGTATAACATCTGGGGCGCAGCTATCATGTTAGGTTGTGGTTTAGCGCTTCTTTTTAATTGTAATAATAATATCAAGTGAGGTGACAGCAGTCCATATCACGTGATCTCATTGTAGTTTAACTTACCTCACAGTCACTTTTATTTATGTAAACGGGATACTGGAACGTATCCATAATAAAATGCCTTGTATGTTTGCTCTCGTGTCGTAAACCAGACTCGTGGCCTGGTGACAACACCTTCCATTTCACACGCTGAACGTCTGGGTTCGATTCCCGGCAAAGGGTGAAAACTTTGAGTATCTTTCCTTACACCAGTTATACTTGTTCACTCCTCAGTATAAAATGGGTACCTGGGTGTTAGTCGACTATGTGGGTCGCATCCTGGAACAAAATTGACTTAATTTGCCCGAAATGCTCCGCATATCAAGCGGATTTTTACATAGTATGTCATTGATGTCAACTAGGCCTATATACCTTGTAAATGTACTTGTAGAAATAAAGATATTATACTATTATTGGTCAAGTTATCCAACTCAACACTAGTCAAATAGTCCCTAAGTTCAGCGTAATCTGTCGAGCAAAAATCTGAGAGCTATACTGCATTATTCTTATTATCATATATTCACAAGATGGTGGAACGCCAAGGTCGGAGAGTGAACACAGTCTGTGTTGAATTTACCCGTGGCTCCCTCAGTGGTTCTACGATGCATACATTAATGCCTTACATCATACCTGATGTCTTCGGCATCCCCAATGATGAATTATATGGCGTAGCGCTGAATGGGATCACGTGGATATTTGTGAAATTCGTGAATGCCGGCTTCGACTCAAAGATTGTACAAACGAATTTCACAAATATCCTCGTGATCCCATTCAGCGCTACGCCATATAATTCATCATTGGGGATGCCGAAGACGTCAGGTATGATGTAAGGCATTAATGTATGCATCGTAGAACCACTGAGGGAGCCACGGGTAAATTCAACACAGACTGTGTTCACTCTCCGACCTTGGCGTTCCACCATCTTGTGAATATATGATAATAAGAATAATGCAGTATAGCTCTCAGATTTTTGCTCGACAGATTACGCTGAACTTAGGGACTATTTGACTAGTGTTGAGTTGGATAACTTGACCAATAATAGTATAATAGTATAATAACATCGGGATTCGCCAAAAACAAAAACAAAAAAATGATTATGAAGGTTTTCCTGTAGTCAAATTATAGTAACAAGATTTGTCCACCTCATAAACAAACAGCCATCAGCTTAGTGAGTGCCTAACCTCACAGGAAGACCATGGCACACCCTCTAAAACGCCTATTACAGTAATAAAACATATACAGTCCCACAGGAGCAAAACTCCTAAGACTGCATTCAACACACATAGTAGGACATATATGTATATATGCAGAGCAGTACTACATCAAACATTAAAAAAATCATCCAGGCCCAAGACACTTCAGAAAGCCACCCCCCTGCCATCCCCTGACACTACACAAGCCTCACTCTTCCTATTCATACTCACACCCGTACCTAAAATCTTAAGTCAAAACCCCAGTCTCTTAACCGTATGTCTCCACTACCACACACTCTTTCCACATTCCGCTCTCCATAGAGAGGGAAAACAACCCATTCCAGGGAAAACAACCCATTCCAGAACTAACCTACACCCAACCCTAACATTTTACCTACCGTCAGATTACGATAACCCAAAGGACATACACACCAAATCTAAGACATTCACCTCCAACTAAGACATACACATCACCCCTAAAACATCCTTCCTTATTCATTCCGTATATCTCCTAGAGTTGTTTTAACCCCGACGGACCCATCACGACGTAGGACCGACCCAGAGGAACCATCACCACTCCAACACCACCTACTACACTCTGGCTCCTACGTCGTGATGGGCCCGTCGGGGTTAAAACAGCTCTAGGAGATATACGGAATGAATAAGGAAGGATGTTTTAGGGGTGATGTGTATGTCTTAGTTGGAGGTGAATGTCTTATATTTGATGTGTATGTCTCATGTCTTAAATTTGTGATTGAAATGTATAATATGTGGGTGTCTGTGTATTATTTTTTTTTTTTTTTGTGATAGTGATATGTTATAGTGCTCATGTTATGTTATAGATGTTGGTGGAAGTGTTGTGGTATTTTTGTGTATGTCTTATTTTTGTGCGAATGTTTAAAAAATAAGTGTTTTCAGTGATCATAGTAGTTTTGAGATGCATGATCTTAGATTTTTGGTGATCTTGGTGATTAGTGTTGATAGATGACGGTAAACATGATATGGAATTGGCGATCGTGATTTTTGTGTGAATAATTATAAAAATGTGTGTTTTCTGTGATCTTGGTGTTGGGGATCATAAAATCTGGTAATCGTCTTGGATATAGTGTTCTTAGATAATGTAGGGTACAACAGGTTGAAACAAGGTGGGTTGGGTGTGATGTTACCAACCACCAAGTAACACAATGGGAGTGTGACGTCACTGGAGGTGAGCTCGTCGGTCCTGTGAGGTGTGACATCGTGTGTTGGTGGTAGTGAGGTGAGTGCGCTTAGATATTGTCAAATATGATTTTTTTTGTGTGTGTGTGTGTGAAATGTTTATAAAAATTGTTTTCTGTGATATTAGTGATTTTGAGGTAAGTGAACATGGGTGATTGTAGTTGGTGGTTGTCTTAGATTATGTGTGTGTACAAGATATGTTTTCAGTTGATGGTGATCATGTACTAAGTGTTTGCGTATTAGGTTTGTGTTCATGCTTTTTTTTATGCGCCAAATGGGGAGGGAGTTCTTGGTTATAGTGATTTGAGGGGATTTCTATAAAAAGGATGTTAGATGGTGATTTTAAACTTAGTTTCTGGTGATTTTGACGGTGATTTGGTAGTATTCAGTGGTGATTTGGTAGTAATCAGTAGTGTTTTTGGGAGTATTCGGAGGTGTTTGATGGTGTTTTTTGAAGGTGTTCAAATGATGTGCAGAGTATTTTTTGAAGATGATCAGTGGTGTCCAGAGTTGGTTCAAAGTTAGTCAGTGTGTTAGATATGGTAATGTCTCATGTCATAAGTGTATGAGTTAGTTTTTTTTGTGCTAATGTTGTAAAGTCTGGAGAATGAGGGAGAAGTTTGGAGGGATGAGTTGTAATTTAATGAAATGTGTAAGTGTAGATAAATTAGAGCTGTCAAATCTTATTTGGGAGTAATCAAAATGATATTTTGGAAGTGCTTCAGTGTTGTTTGGAAATGTTCAAAAGTGTTTATGTGAGTACTCAAATGCTTTATGAGTGTTCGAAGTAATCTTGGGGTTGTTCTGTAGTGAGATGATAAAGGTTGTGGATGAGAGATATTGAGAAAAGGGGGTCTCAAATGATGTATGAGAGTGTTTTGAAGGTGTTCAAAGTAAAGTGAGTAGGTTTGGATAAGATAGGTTAGGTTATTTTAGGTTAGGTTAGGTTAGGTTAGGATAAGTTAGGTTAGGTTAGGATAAGTTAGGTTAGGTTAGGTTAGATTAGGATAAGTTAGGTTAGGTTCGGTTAGGTTAGGTTAGGTTAGGTTAGGTTAGGTTAAGTTAAGTTAGGATAGGTTAGGTTAGGTTAGGATAAGTTAGGTTAGGTTAGGTTAGGATAAGTTAGGTTAGGTTAGGTTAGGTTAGGATAAGTTAGGTTAGGATAGGTTAGGTTAGGTTAGGACAGGTTAGGAGAGGTTAGGTTAGGTTAGGTTAGGTTCGGTAGGTTAGGTAAGGTTAGGTTAGGTTAAGTTAGGTAGTATTCGAGGTGTTTGATGGAGTTAGGTTAGGTTAGGTAAGGTTAGATTAGGTTAGGTTAGGTTAGGATAGAGGTGTTTGATGGAGTTAGGTTGGGTTAGGTTAAGTTAGGTTAGGATAGAGGTGATTGATGGAGTTAGGTTAGGTTCGGTTAGGTGAGGTTAGGTTAGGTTAGGAAAGGTTAGGTTAGGTTTGGTTCTTGGTTATAGTGATTTGAGGGGGATTTCTATAAAAAAAAAAGGAAGTTGGATGGTGATGTTAAACTTAGTTTCTGGCGATTTTTGATGGTGATTTGGTAGTATTCAGTGGTGATTTGGTAGTAATCAGTAGTGTTTTGGGGAGTATTCGGAGGTGTTAGGTTAGGTAAGGTTAGGTTAGGTTAGGTAAGGTTAGGTTAAGTTAGGTTAAGTTAGGTTAGGTTAGGTTAGGTTAAGTTAGGTTAGGTAAGGTTAGGTTAGGTTATGTTAGGTAAGGTTAGGTTAAGTTAGGTTAAGTTAGGTTAAGTTAGGTTAAGTTAGGTTAAGTTAGGTTAGGTTGAGTTAGGTTAGGTTAGGATAGAGGTGTTTGATGGAGTTAGGTTAGGTTAGGTTGAGTTAGGATAGGTTAAGTTAGGTTAGGTTAGGTTAGGTAAGGTTAGGTTAGGTTAGGTTAGGTTAGGTTAGGTTAAGTTAGGAACGGTTAGGATAGGTTAGGCTAGGTTAGGTTAGGTTAGGTTAGGGTGTGTGTGTGTGTGTGTGTGTGTGTGTGTGTGTGTGTGTGTGTGTGTGTGAGTAACTTATAAGGTAAGCAAAATTATTTACCTTGTATCAGTGGATTAATTCATTTTAAATAATATGAGGAAGGATTAATTCATTTTAAATTAATATGAGGAAGTAATTATAACTTGATGAAGAGAGACTTTTAGTTCATTAAAGTTAAGTCATATTTACCCCTTCATGAAAAATGTATCACTCTACCTGAACACCAAGAATTACACCCAGATTAATATATGCCGGTTCATTCATTAAAAAAAGAAATGTTTAATAAAAAATTTTAAGACATGATGAAGTTTTTAAATCAATCAAACCTTACCATGAAAAATGTATTGAGGTAGAATACAAATGTTTTATCTCAATTTTCCCTTATTATTTTAAAATGAACTAAAAAGCAATGACCTCACCAAATTTTAGAATAAGAGAACACAGTAAGGTCTGTCCTGAGTTGACGCAGGTGTTCATGATTATCTTAAATCTACCTTTGGTGTGAACCGCATTACACTGTGGCGTCGGGGGAAGGGGTGGCCCACAATGAGTCTCTCAGAGCGAGGAAAGTGTTTCTATTCGGAAATCGAGTAAATATTTCTACCAGTGTGTGTGTGTGTGTGTATGTGTGTGTGTGTGTGTGTGTGTGTGTGTATGTATGTGTGTGTGTGTGTGTGTGTGTGTGTGTGTGTGTGTGTGTGTGTGTGTGTATGTGTGTGTGTGTGTGTGTGTATGTGTGTGTGTGTGTGTGTGTATGTGTGTGTGTGTGTGTGTGTGTGTGTGTGTGTGTGTGTGTGTGTGTGTGTGTGTGTGTGTGTGTGTGCGTGTGTGTTAGGTGTCATAGTTTTTTGTGAAAATCTTGGTTACAGTGATGCCATTAGTTAAAACGAGTAAAATTTGTTGGTAATTGATGAGGGTAATGTAGTCGAATTAGAGTTACCGAAAAAAAGATGATATAAGTGGGTTGTGATGAAATTAGTTTAAAAACGATATTCAAAGGTGTTTTGAAGGTGTTCAAGGGTGTTTATGTGAGTATTCAAATGATTATGAGAGTGTTTTGGGGATGTTCAAAGTAAAGTGTTTGAGTTAGTTTTTGTGACTTTTTTTCTGATGTATTGTGTCCCCTTAATAACTTTAATGAACTAAAAGGGTAAAAACGAGAAAATGCCTAGTCTGGAGACTGAGGGATGAGTTGTAATTTAATGAAATGTGTAAGTGCAGATAAATTAGAGATGTCAAATCTTATTTGGGAGTACTCAAATAGTGTTTTGGAAATGTTCAAAGGTGTTCAAAGGTGTTTTGAGTGTGTTCAAATGATGTTTTTTTGAAGGTGATCAAGGGTGTTTTGATTGAATTCAGCGTGTTTTAGTAGTATTCAGTGGTGTAATTGGGAGTACTCAAATAGTGTTTTGGAAATGTTCAAAGGTGTTCAAAGGTGTTTTGAGTGTGTTCAAATGTTGTTTTTTGAAGGTGATCAAGGGTGTTTTGAAGGTGTTCAAGGGTGTTTTAAAGGTGTTCAAGGGTGTTTTGAAGGTGTTCAAAGGTGTTTTGAGGTTATTCAAAGGTGT
This sequence comes from Cherax quadricarinatus, assembly GCF_038502225.1. Taxonomy (NCBI): domain Eukaryota; kingdom Metazoa; phylum Arthropoda; class Malacostraca; order Decapoda; family Parastacidae; genus Cherax; species Cherax quadricarinatus. Next base: position 22,806 of record NW_027195953.1, on the reverse strand, counting down.
TTTGATTGAATTCAGCGGTGTTTTAGTAGTATTCAGTGGTGTAATTGGGAGTACTCAAATTGTGTTTTTTGGAAGTGTTTCAGTGTTGATTGAAAAATGTTCAAAGGTGTTTTTGAAGGTGTTCAAGAGTGTTTTGAAGGTGTTCAAAGGTGTTTATGTGAGTATTCAAATGATTTATGAGAGTGTTTTGGTGATGTTGAAAGTAAAAGTGTTTGAGTTAGTTTTTGTGACTTTTTCTGATGTACTGTGTCCCCTTATTAACTTTAATGAACTAAAAGGGTTAAAACGAGAAAAATTTGGGTTAGTTTGAGTTAGTTTTTGTGATAATGATGTGTTGTATTTTGTAAAGAAATTGTGGGTATTATCGAAAAAAATGCGACTTTGTGATGATGAAAAATTTGGGTTAAGAGTGAAAATGTTTCCCTATGTTGTATATGTGTAGGGGTAAAGTTCGGCATGATTCAGCTTGTATGTGTGACGTCACTGACAGAAGGTAAGTGTTCCCTTATTAACTTTAATGAACTATAAGGGTCGACAAGATTCAGCCTGTGTGTGTGGGGGGGGGTCATCGCGTGACGTCACACTTGTTTAGACCTGTAGTAAGCATGCCCCCATAGGAGGAGTCTATTTTGAATGCTTATACCCAGAGGGGGGGAATCCAAAACTTGATCCGAGGAGATAGAGGAGAAATACTTGGACATAGAGGGTAGAAGTGGATGGTGGGGGAAATCTTTGTAATATTGATATCGAGAAAACTTGATCCGAGGAATTGGAGAATTTCGAAACCCCCATAGGGGGGAATCCAAAAAATTTGATCCGAGGAGATCGAATCTTGGTAATATTTAGAAATTTTTGGGGCTTGGGGGGTGAAAGTGGGAGAGGGGATCCGAGGAATTGGAGACTTTGATATTGAGAAATTTTTGGGGATGGGGGGTGAAAGTGGGAGGGGGATCCGAGGAGATGGAGACTTTGATTTCGAGAAATTTTTGGGGTTGGGGGTGAAAGTGGGAGGGGGATCCGAGGAATTGGAGACTTTGATTTCGAGAAAAATTTGATCCGAGGAGATCATAAGAATTTCGAAACCCCCATAGGGGGGAATCCAAAAAATTTGATCCGAGGAGATGGAGTCTTGGTATTATCGAGAAATTTTGGGGTGGGGGTGAAAGTGAGGGGTAATCCAAAAATTTGATCCAAGGTGATGGAGACTTTGATTTCGAAAAAAAATTGGGATGCAAGTGGGAGTTCATTTTGAATGTTTATACCCAGAGGGGGGAATCCTTGATCCAAGGAGATCATAAAAATTTCGAAAACCCCCATAGGGGGGAATCCAAAAAACCTTGATCCAAGGAGATCATAAAAATTTCGAAAACCCCCATAGGGGGGAATCCAAAAAAATTGATTCGAGGAAGTGGAGGCTTTGATATCGAGAAATTTTTGGGGTTGGGGGGGTGAACGTGGGAGGGGGATCCGAGGAGATCATAAGAATTTCGAAACCCCCATAGGGGAAAATTCAAAAACCTTGATTCGAGGAAGTGGAGACTGATTTCGAGAAATTTTTGGGGTTGGGGGGGTGAAAGTGGGAGGGGCAATCCAAAAAAAATCTTGATTCGAGGAGATCATAAGAATTTCGAAACCCCCCATAGGGGGGGATCCAAAAACCTTAATCCGAGGAGATGGAGAGCACAAGAAAATGAAATTCAATAAAAATTCGAAAAAAATTGGAAAAAAATTCGAGGCGCGGGGGCGATCCGGACGACGCTGCAGAAAGCGCAGCAGAAGGCGCGGGCGGGGGTCGCGAAGGGCGCGGGCGGGGCGCGAGGGCGCGGCGGGGCCGGTGGGTCGGCGCGACGGGCGCGGGTGGGGGTCCGGGGGGGGTCGTGGGTGGGGGTCGTGGGCGGGGGTCGTGGGCGGGGTCGTGGGCGAGGGTCGTGGGCGGGGGTCGTGGGCGGGGGTCGTGGGCGGGGGTCGTGGGCGGGGGTCGTGGGCGGGGTCAAGGTCAAGGTCAAACCGGAAGTAACACCTAGGTGTGAAAAGGGGACCGCTCAGTGGAAGGCTTAAACCGGAAGGGACCGCTCTGTAGAAGGCCCTAAACCGGAAGGGATGCCTCAGCCGCTTTTTTGACTACTTTATATATATATATATATATATATATATATATATATATATATTATATATATATATATATATTATATATATATATATATATATCGTGCCGAATAGGCAGAACTTGCGATCTTGGCTTAACTAGCAACGCTCATCTTGCCATATAGGACAAGTGAAAATTTGTGTATGCAATAATTTCGTCAAAATCATTCTGAACCTAACGAAAAAAATATATTTCACTGTGTTTGTTCAGTATTAAATTATTGTAAACAAATCTAAAATATATTTAGTTGGGTTAGGCTAAAATAAATTGCTCTTGTTATAATAAGGTTAGGTAAGTTTTCTAAGTTCCTTTAGGTGCAAAATTATAATTTTTTACATTAACATTAATGAGAAAAATATATCTTTAAACGTATAAGAGAAAATTTTAGAAAGAGCTTAATTTTAAATGAGTTCTTGCTAATTGACCAGTCTTACATATTCGGCACGACATATATATATATATATTTTTTTTTTTATTATCACACTGGCCGATTCCCACCAAGGCAGGGTAGCCCGAAAAAGAAAAACTTTCACCATCATTCACTCCATCACTGTCTTGCCAGAAGGGTGCTTTACACTACAGTTTTTAAACTGCAACATTAACACCCCTCCTTCAGAGTGCAGGCACTGTACTTCCCATCTCCAGGACTCAAGTCCGGCCTGCCGGTTTCCCTGAATCCCTTCATAAATGTTACTTTGCTCACACTCCAACAGCACGTCAAGTATTAAAAACCATTTGTCTCCATTCACTCCTATCAAACACGCTCACGCATGCCTGCTTGAAGTCCAAGCCCCTCGCACACAAAACCTCCTTTACCCCCTCCCTCCATCCCTTCCTAGGCCGACCCCTACCCCGCCTTCCTTCCACTACAGACTGATACACTCTTGAAGTCATTCTGTTTCGCTCCATTCTCTCTACATGTCCGAACCACCTCAACAACCCTTCCTCAGCCCTCTGGACAACAGTTTTGGTAATCCCGCACCTCCTCCTAACTTCCAAACTACGAATTCTCTGCATTATATTCACACCACACATTGCCCTCAGACATGACATCTCCACTGCCTCCAGCCTTCTCCTCGCTGCAACATTCATCACCCACGCTTCACACCCATATAAGAGCGTTGGTAAAACTATACTCTCATACATTCCCCTCTTTGCCTCCAAGGACAAAGTTCTTTGTCTCCACAGACTCCTAAGTGCACCACTCACTCTTTTTCCCTCATCAATTCTATGATTCACCTCATCTTTCATAGACTCATCCGCTGACACGTCCACTCCCAAATATCTGAATACGTTCACCTCCTCCATACTCTCTCCCTCCAATCTAATATTCAATCTTTCATCACCTAATCTTTTTGTTATCCTCATAACCTTACTCTTTCCTGTATTCACCTTTAATTTTCTTCTTTTGCACACCCTACCAAATTCATCCACCAATCTCTGCAGCTTCTCTTCAGAATCTCCCAAAAGCACAGAGTCATCAGCAAAGAGCAGCTGTGACAACTCCCACTTTGTGTGTGATTCTTTATCTTTTAACTCCACGCCTCTTGCCAAGACCCTCGCATTTACTTCTCTTACAACCCCATCTATAAATATATTAAACAACCACGGTGACATCACACATCCTTGTCTAAGGCCTACTTTTACTGGAAAAAAATTTCCCTCTTTCCTACATACTCTAACTTGAGCCTCACTATCCTCGTAAAAACTCTTCACTGCTTTCAGTAACCTACCTCCTACACCATACACTTGCAACATCTGCCACATTGCCCCCCTATCCACCCTGTCATACGCCTTTTCCAAATCCATAAATGCCACAAAGACCTCTTTAGCCTTATCTAAATACTGCTCACTTATATGTTTCACTGTAAACACCTGGTCCACACACCCCCTACCTTTCCTAAAGCCTCCTTGTTCATCTGCTATCCTATTCTCCGTCTTACTCTTAATTCTTTCAATTATAACTCTACCATACACTTTACCAGGTACACTCAACAGACTTATCCCCCTATAATTTTTGCACTCTCTTTTATCCCCTTTGCCTTTATACAAAGGAACTATGCATGCTCTCTGCCAATCACTAGGTACCTTACCCTCTTCCATACATTTATTAAATAATTGCACCAACCACTCCAAAACTATATCCCCACCTGCTTTTAACATTTCTATCTTTATCCCATCAATCCCGGCTGCCTTACCCCCTTTCATTTTACCTACTGCCTCACGAACTTCCCCCACACTCACAACTGGCTCTTCCTCACTCCTACAAGATGTTATTCCTCCTTGCCCTATACACGAAATCACAGCTTCCCTATCTTCATCAACATTTAACAATTCCTCAAAATATTCCCTCCATCTTCCCAATACCTCTATATATATTTATATATATATATATATATATACATTATATATATATATATATATATATATATATATATATATATATATATATATATATATATATTATATATTTTTCTCAAGTCGGCCGTCTCCTACCGAGGCAGGGTGACCCAAAAAAGAAAGAAAATTCCCAAAAAGAAAATACTTTCATCATCATTCAACACTTTCACCACACTCGCACATTATCACTGTTTTTGCAGAGGTGCTCAGAATACAACAGTCTAGAAGCATACACATATAAAGATAGACAACATATCCCTCCAAACTGCCAATATCCCAAACCCCTCCTTTAAAGTGCAGGCATTGTACTTCCCATTTCCAGGACTCAAGTCCGACTATATGAAAATAACCGGTTTCCCTGAATCCATTCACTAAATATTACCCTGCTCACACTCCAACAGATCGTCAGGTCCCAAGTACCATTCGTCTCCATTCACTCCTATCTAACACGCTCACGCACGCATGCTGGAAGTCCAAGCCCCTTACCCACAAAACCTCCTTTACCCCCTCTCTCCAACCCTTTCGAGGACGACCCCTACCCCGCCTTCCTTCCCCTATAGATTTATATGCTTTCCATGTCATTCTACTTTGATCCATTCTCTCTAAATGACCAAACCACCTCAACAACCCCTCCTCTGCCCTCTGACTAATACTTTTATTAACTCCACACCTTCTCCTAATTTCCACACTCCGAATTTTCTGCATAATATTTACACCACACATTGCCCTTAAACAGGACATCTCCACTGCCTCCAACCGTCTCCTCGCTGTTGCATTTACCACCCAAGCTTCACACCCATATAAGAGTGTTGGTACTACTATACTTTCATACATACCCTTCTTTGCCTCCATAGATAACGTTTTTTGACTCCACATATACCTCAACGCATCACTCACCTTTTTTCCCTCATCAATTCTATGATTAACCTCATCCTTCATAAATCCATCCGCCGACACGTCAACTCCCAAGTATCTGAAAACATTCACTTCTTCCATCCTCCTCCTCCCCAATTTGATATCCAATTTTTCTTTATCCAAATCATTTGACACCCTCATCACCTTACTCTTTTCTATGTTCACTTTCAACTTTCTACCTTTCCACACATTCCCAAACTCATTCACTAACCTTTGCAATTTTTCTTTAGAATCTCCCATAAGCACAGTATCATCAGCAAAAAGTAACTGTGTCAATTCCCATTTTGAATTTGATTCCCCATAATTTAATCCCACCCCTCTCCCAAACACCCTAGCATTTACTTCCTTTACAACCCCATCTATAAATATATTAAACAACCATGGTGACATTACACATCCCTGTCTAAGACCTACTTTTACCGGGAAGTAGTCTCCCTCTCTTCTACACACCCTAACCTGAGCCTCACTATCCTCATAAAAACTCTTTACAGCATTTAATAACTTACCACCTATTCCATATACTTGCAACATCTGCCACATTGCTCCTCTATCCACTCTATCATATGCCTTTTCTAAATCCATAAATGCAACAAAAACTTCCCTATCTTTATCTAAATACTGTTCACATATATGCTTCAATGTAAACACCTGATCTACACATCCCCTACCCACTCTAAAACCTCCTTGATCATCCGCAATCCTACATTCTGTCTTACCTCTAATTCTTTCAATTATAACCCTACCGTACACTTTTCCTTGTATACTCAGTAAGCTTATTCCTCTATAATTTTTACAGTCTCTTTTGTCCCCTTTCCCTTTATATAAAGGGACTATACATGCTCTCTGCCAATCCCTAGGTACATTCCCCTCTTTCATACATTTATTAAACAAAAGTACCAACCACTCCAACACTATATCCCCCCCTGCTTTTAACATTTCTGTCATGATCCCATCAGTTCCAGCTGCTTTACTCCCTTTCATTTTACGTAATGCCTCACGTACCTCCCCCACACTTACATTCTGCTCTTCTTCACTCCTAAAAGATGGTATACCTCCCTGACCAGTGCATGAAATTACTGCCTCTGTTTCTTCCTTAACATTTAAAAGTTCCTCAAAATATTCTCGCCATCTACCCAATACCTCCATCTCCCCATCTACTAACTCCCCTACTCTGTTTTTAACTGACAAATCCATATTTTCCCTAGGCTTTCTTAACTTGTTTAACTCACTCCAAAATTTTTTCTTATTTTCATTAAAATTTCTTGACAGTGCCTCTCCCACTCTATCATCTGCTCTCCTTTTGCACTCTCTCACCACTCTCTTTACCTTTCTTTTACTCTCCATATACTCTGCTCTTCTTATAACACTTCTGCTTTGTAAAAACCTCTCATAAGCTACCTTTTTCTCTTTTATCACACCCTTTACTTCATCATTCCACCAATCACTCCTCTTTCCTCCTGCCCCCACCCTCCTATAACCACAAACTTCTGCCCCACATTCTAATACTGCATTTTTAAAACTATTCCAACCCTCTTCAACCCCCCCCCCCACTACTCATCTTTGCACTAGCCCACCTTTCTGCCAATAGTCGCTTATATCTCACCCGAACTTCCTCCTCCCTTAGTTTATACACTTTCACCTCCCTCTTACTTGTTGTTGCCACCTTCCTCTTTTCCCATCTACCTCTTACTCTAACTGTAGCTACAACTAAATAATGATCCGATATATCAGTTGCCCCTCTATAAACATGTACATCCTGGAGCCTACCCATCAACCTTTTATCCACCAATACATAATCTAATAAACTACTTTCATTACGTGCTACATCATACCTTGTATATTTATTTATCCTCTTTTTCATAAAATATGTATTACTTATTACCAAATTTCTTTCTACACATAGTTCAATTAAAGGCTCCCCATTTACATTTACCCCTGGCACCCCAAATTTACCTACTACTCCTTCCATAACATTTTTACCCACTTTAGCATTGAAATCCCCAACCACCATTACTCTCACACTTGATTCAAAACTCCCCACGCATTCACTCAACATTTCCCAAAATCTCTCTCTCTCCTCTACACTTCTCTCTTCTCCAGGTGCATACACGCTTATTATAACCCACTTTTCACATCCAATCTTTATTTTACTCCACATAATCCTTGAATTAATACATTTATAGTCCCTCTTTTCCTGCCATAGCTTATCCTTCAACATTATTCCTACTCCTTCTTTAGCTCTAACTCTATTTGAAACCCCTCACCTAATCCCATTTATTCCTCTCCACTGAAACTCCCCCACCCCCTTCAGCTTTGTTTCACTTAAAGCCAGGACATCCAGCTTCTCCTCATTCATAACATCCACAATCATCTCTTTCTTATCATCTGCACAACATCCACGCACATTCAGACTTCCCACTTTGACAATTTTCTTCTTCTTATTCTTTTTAGTAATCTTTACAGGAAAAGGGGTTACTAGCCCATTGTTCCCGGCATTTTAGTTGACTTTTACAACACGCATGGCTTACGGAGGAAAGATTCTTATTCCACTTCCCCATGGATATAAAAGGAAAATTAATAAGACCAAGAACTATTAAGATAAAATCAAAGAAAACTCAGATGAGTGTGTATAAATAAATGTGTACATGTATGTGTAGTGTGACCTAAGTGTAAGTAGAAGTAGCAAGACATGCCTGTAATCTTGCATATTTATGAGACAGACAAAAGACATCAGCAATCCTACCATCATGTAAAACAATCACAGGCTTCGTTTTACACTCACTTGGCAGGACGGTAGTACCTCCCTGGGTGGTTGCTGTCTATATATATATATATATATATATATATATATATATATATATATATATATATATATATATATATATATATATATATGTCGTGCCGAATAGGCAGAACTTGCGATCTTGGCTTAAATAGCAACGCTCATCATGCCATATAGGACAAGTGAAAATTTGTGTATTCAATAATTTCGCCAAAATCATTCTGAACCTAAAAAAAAAAATATATTTCACTGTGTTTGTTTAGTATTAAATTATTTTAAACAAATCTAAAATATATTTAGTTGGGTTAGGCTAAAATAAATTGTTCTTGTTATAATAAGGTTAGGTAAGTTTTCTAAGATTCTTTTGGAGCAAAATTAAAAATTTTTACATTAACATTAATGAAAAATATATATCTTTAAACGTATAAGAGAAAATATTAGGAAGGACTTAATTTTAAATGAGTTCTTGCTAATTCACCAGTTTTACATATTCGGCACGACACACACACACACACACATATATATATATATATATATATATATATATATATATATATATATATATATATATATATATATATATATATATATATATATATATATATATATATATATTGCAAGTGTATGGTGTAGGAGGTAGGTTACTGAAAGCAGTGAAGAGTTTTTACGAGGATAGTGAGGCTCAAGTTAGAGTATGTAGGAAAGAGGGAAATTTTTTCCCAGTAAAAGTAGGCCTTAGACAAGGATGTGTGATGTCACCGTGGTTGTTTAATATATTTATAGATGGGGTTGTAAGAGAAGTAAATGCGAGGGTCTTGGCAAGAGGCGTGGAGTTAAAAGATAAAGAATCACACACAAAGTGGGAGTTGTCACAGCTGCTCTTTGCTGATGACACTGTGCTCTTGGGAGATTCTGAAGAGAAGTTGCAGAGATTTGTGGATGAATTTGGTAGGGTGTGCAAAAGAAGAAAATTAAAGGTGAATACAGGAAAGAGTAAGGTTATGAGGATAACAAAAAGATTAGGTGATGAAAGATTGAATATCAGATTGGAGGGAGAGAGTATGGAGGAGGTGAACGTATTCAGATATTTGGGAGTGGACGTGTCAGCAGATGGGTCTATGAAAGATGAGGTGAATCATAGAATTGATGAGGGAAAAAGAGTGAGTGGTGCACTTAGGAGTCTGTGGAGACAAAGAACTTTGTCCTTGGAGGCAAAGAGGGGAATGTATGAGAGTATAGTTTTACCAACGCTCTTATATGGGTGTGAAGCGTGGGTGATGAATGTTGCAGCGAGGAGAAGGCTGGAGGCAGTGGAGATGTCATGTCTGAGGGCAATGTGTGGTGTGAATATAATGCAGAGAATTCGTAGTTTGGAAGTTAGGAGGAGGTGCGGGATTACCAAAACTGTTGTCCAGAGGGCTGAGGAAGGGTTGTTGAGGTGGTTCGGACATGTAGAGAGAATGGAGCGAAACAGAATGACTTCAAGAGTGTATCAGTCTGTAGTGGAAGGAAGGCGGGGTAGGGGTCGGCCTAGGAAGGGTTGGAGGGAGGGGGTAAAGGAGGTTTTGTGTGCGAGGGGCTTGGACTTCCAGCAGGCATGCGTGAGCGTGTTTGATAGGAGTGAATGGAGACAAATGGTTTTTAATACTTGACGTGCTGTTGGAGTGTGAGCAAAGTAACATTTATGAAGGGATTCAGAGAAACCGGCAGGCCGGACTTGAGTCCTGGAGATGGGAAGTACAGTGCCTGCACTCTGAAGGAGGGGTGTTAATGTTGCAGTTTAAAAACTGTAGTGTAAAGCACCCTTCTGGCAAGACAGTGATGGAGTGAATGATGGTGAAAGTTTTTCTTTTTCGGGCCACCCTGCCTTGGTGGGAATCGGCCGGTGTGATAATAAAAAAAAAATATATATATATATATATGGGGTGGTAGGGGAAGTGGAATATTCAAATGGCTTCAGGAAGAAATCCAAATATTCTTCCTTGAAGCCTTTTTATCCACTTCTCCGAGGCTATGGGTCCCACAATTTAACACCAGAGGTGGACCCCATTTCATATATATATATATATATATATATATATATATATATATATATATATATATATATATATATATATATATATATATATATATATATATATATATATATATATATATATATATATGGTATAAACCTTGGTAATAAATACCGACAAGTTGGTTTAGAAAGACACGTAAGCAAACACTATGACATTTATTAGAAAACGTTTCAGTCCTGGGACCTTGATCACTTCTAACATACAGAGGTAGAAAGACATTATATATATAGGGTGAGAGTGAGGTGTGACGCACTTGACCTGAGGAATGTCATAAGAACATAAGAATGGAGGAACACTGTAGAAGGCCTACTGGCCCATGCGAGGCAGGTCCTTATCAAAACAACCTCTACCTATGATGAGGACGGGTAGACGATGAAATCATGTGACTCCTGTGTTGTTTGGTCGGTGCTGCTTAAGTATCATGTATGCCAATGTTTTTGAAATTTTCTGGTTTCCAGTGTTGCGTTCTATAGTGTCGGTGACGGCGATTAGTGAGGCTTCTAGGCACCGTCGGCGTCTGAGGTCTGGTTCGGTGAGAACGAGTTGTGCCTCATTCCAGTTCATCAAATGTCCCGTGGAGTCTCTGTGGAGGACACAGGCGCACCTTACATCGTCTCTGTTAGAGGCATTTCGATGCTCATTCAGGCGGACTGCAAGATCTCTGCCTGTCTCGCCTACATATTTCTTGGGACAGAACCCACAGGGAATAGTGTAGACGCCTGCTGTAGAAGTTAGAGTTGTGGGGCTGCGTTTCGTAGTGAGGTCTTTGATAGATGATGTGTTTATGGTGGAAACGTTGATGTTACTCATAGCAAGTGCCCGGCGAGTATTCGTGGCAACATCACCACATGGGAGTACTATGAACTGCTTAGGGGGCTGTTCCATGGGCGGTTTGTTGAGGATAGCTTGTGCCTTAAGTCTGCAATCTCGGATGAAGAAAGATGGGAACTGAAGACGTGTAAAGGCTTGTGTTATGTAAGTGCATTCTTCTTCTAGAAAACAAGGGCTGGAGATGCGAAGAGCTCTCAAGAAGAAGCCAATGATGACTCCTCTCTTAGTGCGGGTGTCTTGGTGTGAATAAAAGTGTATAAGATCGTCCTTGTAGATGAATGGTTCAGAGAACCGACATGTTGATAAATTAGACACATGTGCAACTCTTGGGTATCCATCAAGATTGATGGACTGACCACATCGACTCAAGGTTGAGGGACTGATTACCTCATTCTCCTCCTGTTCTTCAAGATTCTCCTTTGTATGGACTGATGAAGCCACTGTGTGGCGAAACGTTTCCTCAATAAAGATACCCAAGAGTTGCACATGTGTCTAATTTATCAACATGTCGGTTCTCTGAACCATTCATCTACAAACCTGTCAGACACTGCAACTTCTTGGGATCTTAATACTTGGGAATTCTTCGCTTGCCTAATTCTTGGGCACGACCTACTTCAACATTGAACAAATGTTACACCACCTATGACTGCTGCACCTCTCCTGCCAACGGTTTATAAGCTCCTTCTCAGCACGTATGCCGTATTCTATTCAAGATTGATGGACTGACCACATCGACTCAAGGTTAAGGGACTGATTACCTCATTCTCCTCCTGTTCTTCAAGATTCTCCTTTGTATGGACTGATGAAGCCACTGTGTGGCGAAACGTTTCCTCAATAAAGATACCCAAGAGTTGCACATGGGTCTAATTTATCAAGATCGTCCTTGTTGGTAGGCTTTCTATACACTTTCAAGAGAAGTTTGTCACTGTCGGGAGATCTGCACAGTAGAACGTCGAGGAAAGGAAGTTTGCCATCATTTTCGCGTTCAAGTGTAAACTTTATTGATGGTTCAACTGCATTGATCTTGTTGAGAAGGGCCTGGATATTGAGACGTCTTGGATAGAAAACCAATACATCATCAACGTATCTTAGCCAGGTAACGGTGTTGGGACTGAGGGCGCTGAATTTCTCTGTCTCCAGGTTTTCCACGAAGAGGTTGGCAAGCACAGCACTGCCATATATATATATATATATATATATATATATATATATATATATATATATATATATATATATATATATATATATATAGAATGTGTGTGTGTCGTGCCGAATAGGTAAAATTAGTAAGTTAACAAGAACTCATTTAAAATTAAGTCCTTTCTGAAAATTTCTCTTATGCGTTTATAAATGTTTTTTTTTCATTTATGTTAAAATATAAATTACAAAAATTTTACCAAAAGAACCTTAAAAAACTTACCTAACCTTATTATAACAAGCGCAATTTAATTTAGCCTAATTCAACTAAATATATTTTTGATCAGTTTACATTAATTCAGGGACGCTTGGGAGCATTACGACCTTATCATTTGACCCTTGTGCAGCGTGCCATTGTTATTAACGTCTTATTGTATAGCAAAGTATGGCACGTGGCAGCCGTGTTCCCATTAACTGGGACGGCGATAGCGGACATACTTAGGTGGGTTTTTAAATTCTTTTGGGGTTCGGGCTGTGAGTGGCTTAAACTGGACGTGCTCATGTTACCTGTGCGTCAGGGGGGGTTGGGATTGATGGCCTTAAAGCGGAGGGTCAAATGTGTCTTCATTAACAGGGTGGTGATGAGGGAAGGTCTGCGTGGGGAGGGTGGTTAGGCCAGGATCCATGATAGATTGAAATGAATGTATACAGGAGTAGAGTTGCGTGAGTGTGAAACCGTTTTGAGGGCTATGGCGTGGACTTGAGAGCCGGGGAAGGTCAAAATAGGTGGGATGTATAGATTGTTAGTGGGGAGGGTTGTGGCGCCTGCAAAGGGAATTTTCCCCATGTATACATGGGGAAGCATATGGAATAGGTTAAGTAGGATGAGGTTACAACCTCGTGCTCGTGACGTAATGTATCGTTTTCTGCATGGCATTTTGCCGTCGGGTGTGGTTCTACGGGATAGACGAGTGGTTGAGGGAGGGGGGGGAGGGGGAGGAATATGAGGTGGGGTGGAGTCGGCGTTTCATGTAGTATAATTTTGGTAGGTAAGACACATAGGCAACAGTTAGGCAACTTTATTCCGAAACGTTTCGCCTACACAGTAGGCTTCTTCAGCCGAATACAGAAAGTAGGCAGGAACAGTAGAGATGTGAAGACGATGTAATCAGTCCATCACCCTTGAAGTCGTAGAATTTGAGGTTGTCAGTCCCTCGGCCTGGAGAAGTTCAGTTCCATAGACTATGGAACTGAACTTCTCCAGGCCGAGGGACTGACAACCTCAAATTCTACGACTTCAAGGGTGATGGACTGATTACATCGTCTTCACATCTCTACTGTTCCTGCCTACTTTCTGTATTCGGCTGAAGAAGCCTACTGTGTAGGCGAAACGTTTCGGAATAAAGTTGCCTAACTGTTGCCTATGTGTCTTACCTACCAACCTGTCGGTATTGTATACCATTTTGATAGTATATTTTTGTGAAGGAATGAGGAGTGTCACGGGGTGATACATAGGATCGGGCGTAAAGGAATTTTTGTTCTGAGAGCGTTAAGTCTGGACGTGGAGGGTTTGGATGAGAGTGTCATCAGGGCTGTGGGGTACATTATGGTAGATTATATATACATATATATATATATATACATATATATATATATATATATATATATATATATATATATATACATATATATATATATACATATATATATATATATATATATAATCGCGGGGACTGCGGGGGAAACAGGTTAGTGAGGTGAAGAGGAGGGTGTTAGCGGTAACGTTCCATAAAACAGTATGTCGAAACTGGAAAATCTATGCGAGGAGGTGGGAGAGGGATTTTTCAGAGGGATACAGGGAACTTACGTTAGGGGTTTTATTAGATTTGTAATGTACGAGGGAGGGAAGGGTTCGAATGGAAAGTGATGCTCTGGGTAGGGGAGTCAGGGGTAGAAACAGGGTCGCCTCCCTGGGATTTTGGATGGAAGCAAAGCTTGCATGCGTGTGTTGTGTGCGTGATGAATTGAATAATGTATGGACCTGTGGAGTGTGGGATGTGTATGGACGGGTGTTTGAGCATGCGCGGGCAATTGATATGTCAACGTGGATGGGTAGCATGTATGTAGTAATGCGTATAATCAGGAAGTATATGCTCTGTCTTAAAGTATGGTCGGGTAAAGTAGTGTGACGTCCAGTTTCATATATGTCACGGACTGTACGAGGATTGTGCACACCATTCATACAGCCCTCATGTAACTTCAAGGTAGGAGTGAATGATGGATAAGGTGTGAGTGGGGGGGCGTCTTGGCCTCTATCACTGTGCAAAGTGAGGCGTAGGTGCAATATATTATGATGGACGCAATGGAAAGTTGATAGTCCAGTGTGGTTGTACTGTCCCTCACGCGCAGATAATAAGCATATTGTTGTATGTAGAAAGATGTGACCGCATACAAGTGGGACACGGAACTGTTATAACGAGAAGTACTCTCTTACGTCTGATTACGTTAAGGCGGATTCTATCTACTGTGATGACTTATTTTAAATTAGATTTATTATCATGCTGTTAAAATAGAGTTCAAAGGTAATTCATTATGTACGAAAGTTGTTTTCGGGATTAGTGAAACTTCAAGCCGAGATGTTCAAGGTAACATTAATCCAGTGATTGTTTATCCACCTGGCTGAGGAGATACTGTGTATTACTAGGTCAAGCTTACCTTATGGTCATATTGTTAATTAATGTACTGTGTCTTGGTGAGATTGTTTCACCAATGTGTTTGTAATGTCTATTTTGGCTTAGTCATTTAAGGTTAAGTTGGGTTACTTGCCGCCATGTTGGTGCGGCAAATAATTAGGGGAGGGGAACAATGAAGTGTGCACTGTATAAGTTATACACGATCATACCAATTCATTGGTAGTTGTGCACAGGTGTTTACGGAACGGAAGCATTATATTGTGTTTAGTTATTTTCAGGTGTTGTGTATTTAGTGGCCATGTAACATCGATGATGAAAATATTCTTTCCTCAGGGGGCGTGTAGCGTCAGGGATCTCCTAAATTAATGTTATAATTTTCAGTTGAGGAAATGTGGTTATAGTTCATATGTGTGTGTGAGAGTTGGGGGTTGGGCGGGGGAAGGGGGGGTGATGCATCAACTGTGTTGCAGTACACGAGTCTTATTTATGTACATAGCAGTCTCAAGTCATGTGTTGAGAGTTGTGTCTAGGTTGTTATTGTCACAAAGTTGATGTATTGTTATCTGTGTTAGGGATGTATTGTAGATTTTTTTTCTTTGCCTATAGCCGCTTCATGGCTGTTTTATTATACTTTATACCTTTTTGTATTGTGAAATGTTTTAAATAAAAAAAATAATAATAAAAAAAAAATATTTTTTCGTAGGCTCCGAATGATTTTTGCGAAATTATTGCTTTCGCAAATTTTCGCTTGCTTTATTTGGCAAGAGTGTTGCTATTTAAGGCAAAATTGCAAGTTTTACATATATGAAATGAGAACAAGAATATGTAGGAAGGTTACACATCACCCCATACGAGTGAGCGGAGGACGTGTCATGTAGTAGGTGGTTGACAAGACAGGTCCTGAAGACAAGCTAAAAATTTGGGTAGGAATTTGCTTCCTGATGTTGTGCTGGCGTTCTGCGTTAGGTTGGGTACTGGTATGTACTTCTTGAGGGCAAATTTGAAATGACGTCTGGTTTCCATTGGCCCTGTGAGGTGCTAAAATTGAGTGTGGTATCTATGAGAGCAGATTCTAAGATTTTGTGTTTGTAGCTGTAGTGTAATTTGTGTTTGGTGGTGGCAGCTTCCCAATTAATGTTGTGATTGTTGATGCTGATGTGTTGAAAAGTGGCTGAATTATCCTATATCCTCTTGTGATCAATGATCCTTGTTGATAGTGTTCGTCTTGTCTGCCCTATATATGATTGGTTGCAGTCTTTACATGGCATTTCGTATGCTCATCTCTCGTAACAATAATAATAATAATAATAATTAATTTTAGCAATGGCCATCATATAACTGATATTGCCAGGATTAGTTGATATTATTGGTAACCGCTGAATATGCAAAGCATTTCGTGCAGCCTTATGATTAACTTACAACTGTCGTGCCGAATAGATAAAACTTGGTAGTTAGCAAGAACACGTTTAAAATTAAGTCCTAAAATTTTCTCTTATACGTTTAAAGATATATTTTTTTATTTATGTTAGAAAAAAATAATGATTTTGTACCAAAGGAACCTTAGAAAACTTACCTAAACTTATTATGACAAGCGCAATTTAACTTACCCTAATCCAACTAAATATATTTTAGATAAGTTGACAATAATTTAATAATAAACGAACATAATTAAATATAATTTTTTCGTTAGGTTCAAAATGATTTTTGCGAAACTACTGCATACACAATTTTTCGTCTGCCTTTTCAGCAAGAAGAGCGTTGCTATTTTAGCCAAAATCACAAATTTTATCTATTCAACACGACATAACTACTGGATGAACATTCTAGTGTGTTTACAAGAATGGTAAAGTTGCAATCTTTGACATTAACTCAAACACCTTGGTTCGTGATTATGACATTTTTAAGAGTTTTTCTGTAAAATGGTATATTATAACTCGACTCACGAAATCGTAATGACACGATAGCAAACAAACCATAACACGGGCGGGGAAAGAACCCGCGATCAGAGAGTCTCAAAACTCCAGACCGTCGCGATAGCCACTGGACCAGCTAATGCGACGGTCTGGAGTTTTGACTCTCTGATTGCGGGTTCTATCCCCGCCCGTGGTATGGTTTGATATGTTATAACGTTTGTAGCAGTTATTACTTGTATTGTTCTAATATAAACATTAATCGATCTATATATCAATATTACCGCATATAATAGACAATAATATGAAACTCGTAGAATGCATAATGTCTCCAATAAAACATCAACTAAACTGTGCTTAAAATTTGCAAAGTTTTATATTTATTTACTTTTCTCTAAGGAACTATTACACGGTATTAATAGTAATTTTAAGAACAGATAGTAGTTACAGGTTAATTCATAAAATATCACAATAAATAAATATGATAGTACTGCTATTTAACTTAAACTGTAATAACAAAATATAAGGATTAAGAATGAGATACTTGTGCAACATTAGGGAATCTTCATTGTGGAAACGTTCCGTTAACCAGTGGCATCTTCAGTCCAATATAGAGAAAACCAGTGGAAGATGAGAAGTTTGACGTAATCAGTCCCTCAGCCTAGATTCGATGAGTTTGGGCCATCAATCTTGAGAAGTGTACAGCATACGTACATATACTGCAGACAGGTGAGATGAAGTAGCAGGGAGGCGAGGCACTAGTGCCTACAGGCAAGGCTAACGTTGAAGAATTCCCTGTATCAATACCCCAAGATGTTGCCGTGTGATGTTGCTGTGTCTGACAGATGTGATGTTGCAGTGTCTGACAGATGTGATGTTGCAGTGTCTGACAGATGTGATGTTGCAGTGTCTGACAGATGTGATGTGACAGATGTGATGTTGCTGTGTCCGACAGATGTGATGTTGCTGTGTCTGACAGATGTGATGTTGCTGTGTCTGACAGATGTGATGTTGCAGTGTCTGACAGATGTGATGTTGCAGTGTCTGACAGATGTGATGTTGCTGTGTCTGACAGATGTGATGTTGCTGTGTCTGACAGATGTGATGTTGCAGTGTCTGACAGATGTGATGTTGCTGTGTCTGACAGATGTGATGTTGCTGTGTCTGACAGATGTGATGTTGCAGTGTCTGACAGATGTGATGTTGCAGTGTCTGACAGATGTGATGTTGCTGTGTCTGACAGATGTGATGTTGCAGTGTCTGACAGATGTGATATTGCAGTGTCTGACAGGTGTGATATTGCTGTGTCTGACAGATGTGATGTTGCTGTGTCTGACAGATGTGATGTTGCTGTGTCTGACAGATGTGATGTTGCAGTGTCTGACAGATGTGATGTTGCTGTGTCTGACAGATGTGATGTTGCAGTGTCTGACAGATGTGATGTTGCAGTGTCTGACAGATGTGATGTTGCAGTGTCTGACAGATGTGATGTTGCAGTGTCTGACAGATGTGATGTTGCTGTGTGTGACAGATGTGATGTTGCAGTGTCTGACAGATGTGATGTTGCAGTGTCTGACAGATGTGATGTTGCAGTGTCTGACAGATGTGATGTTGCAGTGTCTGACAGATGTGATGTTGCTGTGTCTGACAGATGTGATGTTGCAGTGTCTGACAGATGTGATGTTGCAGTGTCTGACAGATGTGATGTTGCTGTGTCTGACAGATGTGATGTTGCAGTGTCTGACAGATGTGATGTTGCTGTGTGTGACAGATGTGATGTTGCAGTGTCTGACAGATGTGATGTTGCAGTGTCTGACAGATGTGATGTTGCAGTGTCTGACAGATGTGATATTGCTGTGTCTGACAGATGTGATGTTGCAGTGTCTGACAGATGTGATGTTGCAGTGTCTGACAGATGTGATATTGCTGTGTCTGACAGATGTGATGTTGCTGTGTCTGACAGATGTGATGCTGCTGTGTCTGACAGATGTGATGCTGCAGTGTCTGACAGATGTGATGTTGCAGTGTCTGACAGATGTGATATTGCTGTGTCTGACAGATGTGATGTTGCAGTGTCTGACAGATGTGATATTGCTGTGTCTGACAGATGTGATGCTGCAGTGTCTGACAGATGTGATGTTGCAGTGTCTGACAGATGTGATGCTGCACATGTGTCTCATTCCTTAACTTGACGGTTTTCTCAAAAAATTATTACACAGAATATAATGATTTTGTAAATGTTCTCTGAGAATTATTTTTGCAGCTGTATTTAATAATAATAATAATAATAATAATAATAATAATAATAATAATAATAATAATAATAATAATAATAATAATAATAATAATAGCAATAATAATAATAATAATAATAATAATAATAATAATAATAATAATAATAATAATAGCAATAATAATAATAATAATAGTAATAATAATAATAATAATAATAATAATAATAATAATAATAATAATAATAATAATAATAATAATAATAATAGCAATAATAATAATAATAATAATAATAATAATAATAATAATAATAATAATAATAATAATAATAATAATAATGATAATAATAATAATAATATCTTTACTTCTACATATACAAGGTATATAGGCCTAGCTGACATCAGTGACATACTACTACACAGAAATCCGCTTGTTATGCAGTTTTCTCCCAGGATGCCACCCACACCAGTCGACTAACACCCAGATACCAATTTTACTGATGGGGAACATTGACAACCGGTGTAAAGAAACACACCCAGTGTTTATACCCTCGCTGGGAATCGAACCCATAAACTAGCCATGTGAAGCGAGAGCTTAGGCCACCAGGCCACGGGGCAGCCTATCTTACTATATACGCGAGTTGTAAGGAAAAAGTAAAATAAGAACAACAGTGATAGCAATGGATGGTATCCCTGTATATCGTAGTATTTTGCTCTCAAGATCACATTAAGTTAAGGAGATGCCTTTTAACAGTAGCTTGGAAGGAGTTGGTAGATAGAGAGCCTTTGTCATGTTCAGGCAAAAAGTTTCAGAGTTTAAGGCCTTTGTAGATGAATGGTTCAGAGAACCGACATGTTGATAAATTAGACACATGTGCAACTCTTGGGTATCTTTATTGAGGAAACGTTTCGCCACACAGTGGCTTCATCAGTCCATACAAAGGAGAATCTTGAAGAACAGGAGGAGAATGAGGTAATCAGTCCCTCAACCTTGAGTCGATGTGGCCAGTCCATCAATCTTGAATAGAATACGGCATACGTGCTGAGAAGGAGCTTATAAACCGTTGGCAGGAGAGTTTAAGGCCTTTTATACACACTGTTCAACTCAGGTTGAGTCGAACACTAGGGTTATCCTTGAGATTTTTTGTCTTAAATTATGCACCGTGAACATCTCCTGAGGCGCACATTAACCAAATAACTGCTGCAGCATACGGCCGCCTAGCAAACCTAAGAATAACATTCCGACATCTCAATAAGGAATCGATCTTGACCCTGTGCACCAGTTTGGAACCCACACATAGCCAAGCACGTAACGAAATTGGAGAAAGTGCAAAGGTTTGCAACAAAACTTGTCCCGGAGCTAAGGGGCATGTCCTACTAGGAGAGGTTAAAGGAAATCGACCTGACGAGACTGGAGAACAAGAGAGATAGGGGGATATGATAACGACGTATAAAATACTGAGAGGAATTGGCAAGGTGGACAGAGACAGAATGTTCCAGAGATGGGACACAGCAACAAGGGTCACAATTAAGAAGAGGCATGATAAAGCTCATGAAGCAGGAAGAGTGACATAGTAGTGACCAGTGAAGAGGTGGGGCCAAGAGCTGTGGTTCGATTCCTGCATCCACACTTAGATGAGTGCACACATACATATATATATATATATATATATATATATATATATATATATATATATATATATATATATATATATATATATATATATATATATATATATATATATACAAAACAACCATTCTGAAAAAATAGAGAAATTCCAAGCGCTTAAGTGACTACTCACATTATCAAGGAACTATGATAATGTGAGTAGTCACGAAAGCGCTTGGAATTTCTCTATTTTTTCAGAGTGGTTGTTTTGCATATTCCGAAATCACCTGTTTACTGTGATCTTATTGCATATATATATATATATATATATATATATATATATATATATATATATATATATATATATATATATATATATATATATATATATATATATATATATATATATATATTAATATATATATATATGTGTGTGTGTGTGTGTGTGTGTGTGTGTGTGTGTGTGTTTGTGTGTGTACAGGAAACTGCACTGGCAGGAAATCGAAAACTTGAGTGCCACGTGAAAGTTTCGAGATCCCCTGAACCACTGAACCATGAATGAAACATCAGGTGTGTGAGAGAAACGTTCATTAGATAAGAGTGGTGGAAGTATGAATGATTGGTGGTGGTGGTTTGTTGTGCAGTGCTTGTTCTATTAAAGTGGTTGCATCGTTCCCGCTACCCCTTCCCCACCATCTGCACCCGGTTGGAGATGACGAGTGTCTCTCCACCCCTGTTTAATTTATTATGTATTTAGGTTAATTTGGCTTCAGTAAGTGCTTCACACTTGTTTAGGTTTTTATGCTGCAAATTCTACCTGTCCTGATTTGAACTTACGTACTGTAACATTATTTAATCCACACCATTTCTTTTAAAGGCCGTACGCCTATCATGTGAGTGATTTTTTGAATGGTGTGTAATTTTGTATTTCTTTATTTTAGCCTTGGTTGTCGGTTCGGGTCATCCAACACAATCGAGATAAGCAGGGCAGCATAGATCTTGAAAAGATCTTACGATTAGTCTGGCATCAGTACCTACACTGGTCCCTCTTCCACTCGTAGCCGACTCGCAATCAACTATACACCATTCTAGCAGCCGTTACCCAGTTATAACACCACCAACGTTTCATGGTGGTTCTCTACTGACTACTCAACTGCTTCACAAGTGTTGTGGTAGGTAGAGGATCCCAGTCTCTCTGTTCCTCAGAATCCCTACTCAGTTTGGGTTCACTGTCTACTCAGTGTGTCAACAGTCACGTCCACCTGTGACCCACCTCCCTATACTAGTTTTACTTATTAATAAGTACAGTATATATTCTTTATTTGTTTTACTTATTATAAAATTGTTTATCTTATGTTGTCATTTACTTCTATTTTTTCGTTTCCATAAGGAGGAACCAGCCTTAGCAAATTCTCTTTTAGGGTGTGATAGTGTTGATAAACCTTGACGAGGTGGCCAGTATCACTGTACATGTCACCACTGATGCTGACACATACCGACCTCCAGGCTTGGATCGCGATAGAGGGAGACTTCTTTGGGACGAAATTGTTAGGTCTTCTAGGCACAATAACATAGTGATAGTAGGGGATTTTAACTTAGTAAAATTGACTGGAATTCTTTGACCGGTAATCTGGAGTCCAGTGACTTTATGGAAACAGTTCCAGACTGTTTTCTGAAGCAGTGTGTAACAGAGCCTACCAGGGGTAATAATTTGCTAGACCTAGTCTTGTCAAATAAGGAAACACTCGTAAATAATCTGGAGATCACTAAAGAGCTTGGCGCAAGTGATCACAAATCCATCACCTTTAGCATTAACTGGGAAATACAAGAATAATGTTAATACGGTAAAAATCCCTGATTTTCGTTCTGCCGATTATAATGGACTTAGGGAACACCTGTCTAATCTAGATTGGGGTTATCTAGCTAATGATTTTATTGGCGATGATCATACATATAATTTCGAAAGGATCTCCATTTATGATTTTTCTTAATAATGTACACCGTGCTCAGAGTATATACATTCCCCAGAGAGAAATTAGGTCTTATAATAACGATCCCAAATGGGTTAACAGGA
>NW_027195952.1:95000-120510 GCF_038502225.1 Cherax quadricarinatus | reverse complement strand
TCCAACCCCCAAACCCCCTTTTCTGCCCTCTCAATACTTTTATTAACTCCACCCCTTTTCTCCTAATTTCACACCCGAATTTTCTCATAATATTTACACCAACATTCCCCTTTAAACAGGACATCTCCGCTGCCTCCAACCGTCTCCTCGCTGCATTTACCACCCAAGCTTCACACCCATATAAGAGTGTTGGTACTACTATACTTTCATGCATTCCTTCTTGCTCCATAGATAACGTTTTTTGACTCCACATATACCTCAACGCACCACTCACCTTTTTTTCCCTCATTAATTCTATGATTAACCTCATCCTTCATAAATCCATCCGCCGACACGTCAACTCCCAAGTATCTGAAAACATTCACTTCTTCCATACTCCTCCTCCCCAATTTGATATCCAATTTTTCTTTATCTAAATCATTTGACACCCTCATCACCTTACTCTTTTCTATGTTCACTTTCAACTTTCTACCTTTACACACATATATATATATATATATACAATATATATATTATATATATATATATATATATATATACAATATATATTATATATATGTATGTATACAATATATATTATATATATATATGTATGTATACAATATATATTATATATATATTATATATATATATATATATATATACAATATATATTATATATATATATACAATATATATATTATATATATATATATATATACAATATATATTATATATATATATATATATATATACAATATATATTATATATATATATATATACAATATATATTATATATATATATATATACAATATATATTATATATATATATATACAATATATATTATATATATATATATATATATACAATATATATTATATATATATATATATATATATATATACAATATATATTATATATATATATACAATATATATTATATATATATATACAATATATATTATATATATATATACAATATATATTATATATATATATATATATATATATATATATATACAATATATATTATATATATATATATATATATACAATATATATTATATATATATACAATATATATTATATATATATATACAATATATATTATATATATATATATATATACAATATATATTATATATATATATACAATATATATTATATATATATATACAATATATATTATATATATATATATACAATATATATTATATATATATATATACAATATATATTATATATATATATACAATATATATTATATATATATATACAATATATATTATATATATATATATACAATATATATTATATATATATATACATATATATATATATACAATATATATTATATATATATATATATATATAATATATATATATATATATACAATATATATATATTTATATGTCGTGCCGAATAGGCAGAACTTGCCATCTTGGCTTAAATAGCAACACTCATCTTGCCATATAGGACAAGTGAAAATTTGTGTATGCAATAATTTCGCCAAAATCATTCTGAACCTAACGGAAAAAATATATTTGATTGTGTTTGTTTAGTACTAAATTATTGTAAACGTATTTAAAATATATTTTGTTGGGTTAGGCTAAAATAAATTGATTTTATAATAAGGTTAGGTAAGTTTTCTAAAAATATATCTTTAAACGTATAAGAGAAAATTTCAGAAAGGACTTAATTTTGAATGAGTTCTTTCTAATTGACCAGTTTTACATATTTTGCACGACATATATATATATATATATATATAAATGTATATATATATATATATATATATGTATATATATATATATATATATATATATATATATATATATATATATATATACATGTATGTATATATTTTGCTTCATTAGACTTTCATCGCCACCCTGAAGTCTTCCTTTTGTGAGATATGAAGTATCGACGTGTGGGGTTATTATGGAATGCGGGGATACTTTTCTTGGATTCCATAGCGACCCAATTACTTCCGGCTTATTATTATTATTATTCGAATTTAAGCCCGAAACCGAATGGATGATACAATGAATGGAAAACAAGAATTTGAGATTAGGTGGGTATGTCTCTATAGAAAAATACATTGTAGATGAATGGTTCACAGAACCGACATGTTGATAAATTAGACACATGTGCAACTCTTGGGTATCTTTATTCCTCAATAAAGATACCCAAGAGTTGCACATGTGTCTAATTTATCAGAAAAATACATGCAAGGGGCCCGAAGCGTCACTACGTGTATATGGGGGTTGTGGGGTGTCATATACGGGGATTATGTGGGAAAGCACTAAACCCGTAAAGGTCATGCAATGCCTGAGGAGTGAGGACCAATTAGTAATGATAGTGTACTTTAAATTTGTTGGGACATCAGCTGCGCTTCATGAAAAGGGCAGAGGAACTGTGTGAGTACCTGTAGAGTGCCTCCGCCAAGCCTGTCAGCAGGAGGTCATTAACGGAGACTCCGGCGAGGGCCCGGCCTTTCTTGAGTGCTGCGAGGGAGATAGGCGGAGACCAGGCAAGGAGCTTTGAGCCGGCCAGCCTACAGCCGTGGAGAGAGGAGGCGTCCCCCCGTGTCAGCACTCTCACCACCACCCACGGCAGGTGCGTCACCGACCACAGGAAGCGGGCCGCCCGGTATATATTCCCGCTGCTGCAGGGGCTGCTAACGGGGAAAGAAACATGTTCAGGAATGTAAGCATCCTCTAGGGCTGACACTATGAGCGCCATGATGGAGCGACCATCACCATGGGCATGGTGAAGCCGCACTATCACTGCAGTGTGTTGCCACTCCCCTATATTCTCTTTGTCAGTGCCAAACCTTTTAAGTGGAGCCACGAGCACCTCCCACCTAGCTAGACCTCGCGGGAAGGGAAGGTTGGTGCGGGCGCTCATTTCGCTCAGCAAGTCGTCTTCATCTTGTAGTAATCGAGGACGACAGTCCAGCTGCAGCTCGCTCACGTGTTTGTCCACGTGGAAGTTGTTTTCGGGGATCCACACCACCACGCCACACCGCTTCTCAACCACCTGTCGGAAATTTGGGTGTCTGAAACGGCCGCGGTCATCACGAGCATCGGTGATGCGCTCAGCGAGAAACTTCCTGACGGCGGCTACGCTAATTTTGCCCCGCAGGACTGCCACACCGCTGATCACTGCCCGAGCGCTGCACGAGTCTAGTGTAAACAGTGCCTCCATGCCAGAGGCCACGTACACTCCGCCTCCATAGATAGCCTGCACCATCAGCAGCACCAGACACCTCCACGTCCACAGCACCATCAGCACAGGCACCACAAGAGGCAGCAACAGCACCACCACAGCCAACCCCACAACACTCTGGCTTACCGCTGCCACCCACCAACATAAGCCATTCAAACCCATCTTCAGTGCTGGTGTTACCTGTGCTCAGGATACACCAGTCGTGTAACATTTTCCTGGGATCGGGTACTTAGATATTCGCGGTACTGCGCGAGCAACAGTAATGTGGCAAGCGGAGGCAGTGCCACACCTCCGTCACCAGTAGATGCTAGGCAAGCACTAACCATAGCTCCCTTCACACACCCTCCTCACTACACCTCGCACGGGGCCAAAGGAAAATCTCTATATTTTTACGTTGCCATGCATGTCGTAAAAGGCGATTAAAAGGGCGTGAGAAAGGGGGCTATTAACTCCTATATTCAGTTACTAAAAAGAAGTCAGAGACGAAAATTTCATTGAGGAAGGGGTAAATGTATTTTGATCGGGTATACCTGAGAGAATCAGAGTTATGGAAGGAGTAACTGTAATAATAAATGATCAATTATGGAAAGAAAAGAGAAGTAGGTTAGAGTGTGTATGCATATGAGGGCGAGCGGTATGTAGAAGAGAAATTTTGGGAGGTGATTACTGTGTGTTTATAGAATTTAGAGCCAAGCAAGAGAATTATTGCAGTTGGGACCTAATTGCTAAAGTGGGTGAGATAGTTGTAGATGGTTAAGTTACCTGTGCGTTACTTAGTGTCCCCTCCCCACTTTCCCGAGGGCTGGTCCCATACCAGGCTTCCTGGTCGATGAAGCTGTTGATCCTTGATCGATGAAGCTGTTTGTGCCCGCCGCCACGCAGTCCAACGTATGCACCACAACCCGGTTAGTCAGGAACTGTTTTCAGGAATTATTTGTCCCCTTGAGTACCAGGGGACAAATGAAAATAAAGGGGCTCATTCTTGACTTACTATCGAACTCCCTTTCTATATAAGTAATGCTAAATTCGATCAAAAGAGGATAGATATGAAATTTGTTAGGTAAAAGAACACAAGTGCAAATTATGTGACATTTTATTGTGGCAAGGTTTCGTTTGACAAAGCTCCTGGAGAGCGAAACGTTGCCACGATAAAATGTCACATTAGTTGCAATTGTTTCTTTACCTAACATATTGTCTGTAATTCTACCACCATAATGCAGATATGAAACTTGATATATGGAGAAATGATAGCAGGTTCTTAGATTGTATTAATAGACAAATTTAATGAGTAGACTAAGGGATGTAATGTGCATTCTTTTACAAGAGTGACATATACATCAAGTCATTATTTAGAAGTGGCAACAGTAAGCGTAAGGTTAGATGGAGTACAAGACTGGTATCAGTGGGTAAGAGGCAGGTTAAATTAAATTAAAGGAGAAATTAAACTTAGGAGTTAAAAACTAAAGATATCTTAGTTGGGGAGGTGTAGGCACTAAGAAGATGGAGAGAATATATAGACGAGTCGTTGAATGTTATGACAACGAAGGAGAGGCGGTAATTTCATGTACTGAGCAGGGATAATATCGTACAGGAGTGAGCAGGAGTATGAGGTAGATGTGGAGAGAATGAAAGAGGTAAAAGAGCTGAGATATACCGAATTTCGACAGAGGTGGAATTTTGTACGTTACATGGACGCACCTGCTTGGACTTACTATTCCCTCTGCAACATTGCAAGCTCGTGAAAATGTGTTGGCTGCAATAATAAAGGCCGAGAACTATCATTCAACTCTTCCCTGTAGTTCTGCATCTTTTACTGCTTGTTACTGATTATTGCACACGTGTATGTATCAACATACATAAACATTTACATATGGTGCAAACGTGACAATGTATCACGTTGCTGACCTAGACAAATCGTGTAGAACGTCAAGGTGTTTCCATTTGTCACAATCCCTGAATGGGTCACAATGTATATAATGTATATTACCTTTTCATATAATTTTATATTGCTGATATTTGCGATAATAGCTAAATAGTAAATATTATTATTAATTTTTATTATTAACACACTGGCCGATTCCCACCAAGGCAGGGTGGCCCGAAAAAGAAAAACTTTCACCATCATTCACTCCATCACTGTCTTGCCAGAAGGGTGCTTTACACTACAGTTTTTAAACTGTAACATTAACAGCCCTCCTTCAGAGTGCAGGCACTGTACTTCCCATCTCCAGGACTCGAGTCCGGCCTGCCGGTTTCCCTGAATCCCTTCATAAATGTTACGTTGCTCACACTCCAACAGCACGTCAGGTATTAACCATTTGTCTCCATTCACTCCTATCAAACACGCTCACGCATGCCTGCTGGAAGTCCAAGCCCCTCGCACACAAAACCTCCTTTACCCCCTCCCTCCAACCTTTATTAGGCCGACCCCTACCCCGTCTTCCTCCCACTACAAACTGATACACTCTTGAAGTCGCTGTTTCGCTCCATTCTCTCTACATGTCCGAACCACCTCAACAACCCTTCCTCAGCCCTCTGGACAACAGTTTTGGTAATCCCGCACCTCCTCCTAACTTCCAAACTACGAATTCTTTGCATTATATTCACACCACACATTGCCCTCAGACATGACATCTCCACTGCCTCCAGCCTTCTCCTCGCTGCAACATTCATCACCCATGCTTCACACCCATATAAGAGCGTTGGTAAAACTATACTCTCATACATTCCCCTCTTTGCCTCCAAGGACAAAGTTCTTTGTCTCCAGACTCCTAAGTGTACCGCTCACCCTTTTCCCCTCATCAATTCTATGATTCACCTCATCTTTCATAGACCCATTTGCTGACACGTCCACTCCCAAATATCTGAATACATTCACCTCCTCCATACTCTCTCCCTCCAACCTGATATCCAATCTTTCATCACCTAATCTTTTTATCCTCATAACCTTACTCTTTCCTGTATTCACTTTTAATTTTCTTTTGCATACCCTACCAAATTCACCCATCAACCTCTGCAACTTCTCTTCAGAATCTCCCAAGAGCACAGTGCCATCAGCAAAGAGCAACTGTGACAACTCCCACTTTATGTGTGATTCTTTATCTTTTAACTCCACGCCTCTTGCCAAGACTCTCGCATTTACTTCTCTTACAACCCCATCTATAAATATATTAAACAACTACGGTGACATAAGAACATAAGAACATAAGAATGTAGGAACACTGCAGAAGGCCTACTGGCCCATACGAGGCAGGTCCTCATCAAAACGACATCTACCTAAAGCTACTCAAGAAACAACTCCCGCACCCCCCAACACCAATCAAACCCAGCCCCTCCCACTCATATATTTGTCCAGTCTCTTCTTAAAGCTACCCAAGGTCCTAGCCTCTATCACCCCACTGGGAAGACTGTTCCACGCATCTACAACTCTGTTAGAAAACCAGTACTTACCTATGTCCTTTCTAAATCTAAATTTATCCAACTTAAATCCATTATTCCTGGTTCTTACCTGGTTCGACACCCTCAGTACTTTATTAATGTCTCCCTTGTTTATGCCCGTCATCCACTTATACACTTCAATGATATCTCCCCTCATTCTACGCCTCTCTAGAGAGTGGAGATTTAAGGCTTTAAGTCTATCTTCATACGGGAGGTTCCTTACACAGTAAATCATTTTAGTCATTCTTCTCTGTATGTTCTCTAATGAGTCTATGTCCATCCTGTAGTAAGGGGACCAAAACTGAGCAGCATAATCTAAATGAGGCCTCACTAGTGATGTATAGAGCTGTAAAATAACTTTTGGACTTCTGTTACTTATACTTCTTGAGATAAATCCAAGTAATCTGTTGGCCTTGTTGCGCACACTGAGGCACTGCTGTCTTGGCTTTAGATTTCTGCTTACCATGACTCCCAAGTCTTTTTCACATTCTGTATGACCAAGCTCTACTTCACCTAGATTATAGCTTCGAGGGTTATTTTCATTACCAAGGGCAAGTACCTTACACTTATCCACATTAAACTTCATCTGCCATTTCTCAGACCAAGACATTAATTTGTTCAAATCGTCCTGGAGTTCATTGATATCCTCCTCAGAGTGAATTATACGGCCTATCTTTGTATCATCAGCAAACTTACTCATGTCACTAGTAATCCCTTCATCAAGGTCATTAATGTAAATTATGAACAAGAGAGGGCCTAAAACTGATCCTTGTGGAACGCCACTAGTGACTAATCCCCATTCAGATTTCACTCCATTAATGGTAACTCTCTGCTTTCTATTGGTAAGCCATGCCTCAATCCATGCTAGAACTTTACCTCCTATACCATGAGCTGCCACTTTTCTTAAGAGTCTCTTGTGAGGTACTCTGTCAAAGGCTTTACTAAAATCCAAATAAACAATATCATATTCCTTATCACTGTCAACTGCCTCAAATGTTCTATTGAAGAACGTCAGTAAGTTTGTCAGGCAGGAACGACCTCTCGTGAATCCATGCTGAGATTCATTTATCAAGTTATGCTCTTCAAGGTGACTTCTGATAATGTCAACTATAATTGATTCTAATAACTTGCCCACTATAGATGTCAGGCTTATTGGACGGTAATTTGAAGGAGTGGACTTATCCCCTGATTTGAATATAGGAACCACATTAGCCATCTTCCACATCTCTGGCACAACACTGGTAAGGATGGACGCATTGAATACACTCGTTAATGGCTGACTAAGCTCCGTCTTGCATTCCTTAAGTACCCTTGAAAACAACTCATCGGGTCCCGGGGACTTATTTTGTTTCAGTTTGTCTATCTGTTTAATAACCATGTCCCTCGTGACAGTAATATTAGTTAACTTAAATTCATCAGGAACTAAATAATTGTTAATTATTGGAATCTCATTTACATCTTCCTGTGTAAAAACTGACAAAAAATAGTCATTAAATAAGGAACACATTTCCAGTTCATTATCCGTCAGCTGTCCATTCCCAGATTTCAGAGGTCCTACTTTTTCCTTCACCTTCGTCCTATACACTTGAAAGAACCCCTTTGGATTAGTCTTTGATTCATTAGCGACTCTAATTTCATAGTCACGTTTAGCCTTTCTAATCGCCTTTTTTACTTCTCTTTTAAGCTGAAGATATTGGTCAGTAAGGTTAACCTCTCCTCTTCTGATGCGCCTATAAATTCCCCTTTTCTTCCCTAATAGATGCTTTAACCTCCTGTTAACCCATTTGGGATCGTTATTATTAGACCTAATTTCTCTCTGGGGAATGTATATACTCTGGGCACTGTGTACATTATTAAGAAAACAATCATAAAATCAGATCCCTTCATATTCATAAGTATGATTATCGTCAATAAAATCATTAGCTAGATAACCCCAATCAAGATTAGACAGATGTTCCCTAAGTCCATTATAATCGGCAGAACGAAAATCGGGGATTTTTACTGTAAAATCGGGGATTTTCACACATCCTTGTCTAAGGCCTACTTTTACTAGGAAATAATCTCCCTCTTTCCTACATACTCTAACTTGAGCCTCACTATCCTCGTAAAAACTCTTCACTGCTTTCAGTAACCTACCTCCTACACCATACACTTGCAACATCTGCCACATTGCCCCCCTATCCACCCTGTCATACGCCTTTTCCAAATTCATAAATGCCACAAAAACCTCTTTAGCCTAATCTACATACTGTTCACTTATGTGTTTCACTGTAAACACTTGGTTCACACACCCCCTACCTTTCCTAAAGTCTCCTTGTTCATCTGCTATCCTATTCTCTGTCTTACTTTTAATTCTTTCAATCATAACTCTACCATACACTTTACCAGGTATACTCAACGGACTTATCCCCCTATAATTTTTGCACTCTCTTTTGTCCCCTTTGCCTTTATACAAAGGAACTATGCATGCTCTCTGCCAATCCCTAGGTACCTTACCCTCTTCCATACGTTTATTAAATAATTGCACCAACCACTCCAAAACTATATCCCCACCTGCTTTTAACATTTCTATCTTTATCCCATCAATCCCGGCTGCCTAACCCCCTTTCATTTTACCTACTGCCTCACGAACTTCCCCCACACTCACAATTGGCTCTTCCTCCTACAAGATGTTATTCCTCCTTGCCCTATACACGAAATCACAGCTTCCATTTCTTCATCAACATTTAACAATTCCTCAAAATATTCCTTCCATCTTCCCAATACCTCTAACTCTCCATTTAATAACTCTCATCTCCTATTTTTAACTGACAAATC
Source organism: Cherax quadricarinatus (assembly GCF_038502225.1). NCBI lineage: Eukaryota > Metazoa > Arthropoda > Malacostraca > Decapoda > Parastacidae > Cherax > Cherax quadricarinatus. The sequence goes on along the minus strand of NW_027195952.1, from coordinate 111,041 downwards.
TATTTGTTCTCTAGGCTTCCTTAACTTGTTAATCTCACTCCAAAACTTTTTCTTATTTTCAACAAAATTTGTTGATAACATCTCACCCACTCTCTCATTTGCTCTCTTTTTACATTGCTTCACCACTCTCTTAACCTCTCTCTTTTTCTCCATATACTCTTCCCTCCTTGCATCACTTCTACTTTGTAAAAACTTCTCATATGCTAACTTTTTCTCCCTTACTACTCTTTTTACATCATCATTCCACCAATCGCTCCTCTTCCCTCTCGCACTCACTTTCCTGTAACCACAAACTTCTGCTGAACACTCTAACACTACATTTTTAAACCTACCCCATACCTCTTCGACCTCATTGCCTATGCTCTCATTAGCCCATCTATCCTCCAATAGTTGTTTATATCTTACCCTAACTGCCTCCTCTTTTAGTTTATAAACCTTCACCTCTCTCTTCACTGATGCTTCTATTCTCCTTGTATCCCATCTACCTTTTACACTCAGTGTAGCTACAACTAAGAAGTGATCTGATATATCTGTGGCCCCTCTATAAACATGTACATCCTGAAGTCTACTCAACAGTCTTTTATCTACCAATACATAATCCAACAAACTACTGTCATTTCGCCCTACATCATATCTTGTATACTTATTTATCCTCTTTTTCTTAAAATATGTATTACCTATAACTAAACCCCTTTCTATACAAAGTTCAATCAAAGGGCTCCCATTATCATTTACACCTGGCACCCCAAACTTACCTACCACACCCTCTCTAAAAGTTTCTGCTACTTTAACATTCAGGTCCCCTGCCACAATTACTCTCTCACTTGGTTCAAAGGTTCCTATACATTCACTTAACATCTCCCAAAATCTCTCTCTCTCTCCTCTACATTCCTCTCTTTTATAGGTGCATACACGCTTATTATGACCCACTTTTCGCATCCAACCTTTACTTTAATCCACATAATTCTTGAATTTACACATTCATATTCTCTTTTCTCCTTCCATAACTGATCCTTCAACATTACTGCTACCCCTTCCTTAGCTCTAACTCTCTGAGATACTCCAGATTTAATCCAATTTATTTCCCCCCACCGAAACTCCCCTACCCGCTTCAGCTTTGTTTCGGTTAGGGCCAGGACATCCAACTTCTTTTCATTCATAACATCAGTAATCATCTGTATCTTGTCATTCGCACTACATCCACGCACATTCAAGCATCAGAGTTTTATAAAGTTTTTCTTCTTCTCTTTTTTAGCAAATGTCTACAAAAGAAGGGGTTACTAGCCCATCGCTCCCATTGCTTTATATTATTGAGTTAGTTATATTGTTAGGATGTAACATTCATATATTATGTGCTCATAGTTCAAGTCTTGATTGTCTAACTACAGTAATTATCACTCGTGACTCGTTACTCTGCCGGCTTCTCGGTGGTGCTGGGCAGCAACTGTCCACGGAGCAATCACATGATCGAGATGGGGTTGGGGTGTTCACACCTCGCCTGGAGTAGTCAGTCTGGGCTAGACTCTCTTGGTGGTTGGACGTATTCCTGACAAGACGTGCCTAACTCTCCCTTATTGGCCCTTTTTGGAAGATCGTCTGTCGCTTTATTGTTGTAGGTTCTGTGGAACTTTGTTCACAGAACATTGTCTAGACTTAGTGATTTTCGACGTTGTACCGAGGTTGTGTGTTGCATAGACACTCTGAGCAACTCAGGTCCTGAGCTGTAGCTTCTGACCTAATTTGTACTGGTATGTGAGTACTGTCACAGTCGGGGATTTTCTTATGCTGAACTTAGATTCAGTAGTATGGAAGTTTTGTGACTTTTGTGGAGGTTCTGCAGATGGTCCCTACTTAGTGTCGTTATATTATCTCCTTGATCCTAATTCTGTGTCGCAGTTGCTTGTTATATTGCTATTGGGCTTAGCGGTCGTTTATTGTTCAAGCAAGCTGTTCTGATCGCCAGGTGGTCAAGAAGTTAGTTTATGTGAGGACTTTGTCAGTCACTGGTTTAAGTCTAGTCGAGTCGTGAGACATTGCGAACTACTTAGAGCACTTACACACAAACTTATTTGTATATTGTATTATTAAATGTTAATATACCAGACGGTACTTAAGATGTATAAATGTGATATGTGCCATCAGCACAATACTACTGTACTCGAGAGAAGTGATTATTAATTTGTTTAAATTGATTAATTTATTTTAATCTGATAATATACTCCTAGACAATTTTGTTTATTAAAAAACTTATTAATTTTAATTTCCTTAGTAGCCTACCAGTTGTAATCCTGAAGCACTAATAATTCATATTGAATTCTAATGGATAATTGGACCAGGATACTGACTACTTGCTACGAAAACCCAGTAACAGGCTGAATGCTAGAAGGGCAGTCCTTTCTAGTATTCACATGAGATCTCTATGCTTATTAGAAATCGCGTGTTTTGTAACATCACTCGACTCTCTGATTTGCGTATCTAAGTCTATTTAAACTCTGCTAGCATTTCTGGCAGCCTCATCTGCTGGGTCGTTGCAGGTGAAGGAAATCTAAGGAACTGGAGATGCCCTCCCCTTCCTCAGATCCAATCTAATTGATGAAACAAGCTGTATAACTTAGGGATTTAGCAATTGCACGTGAATAAAATGATAATAATAGTTAAGGGCTACCCAGCAACCCTGTCTTTGTAATCGCAATAGTGGTGAATAAATTGATGTCCTGCTGTTGTGGTCACTAGTACGTGCGCGTCTTGTACACCATTGTCCATGGCCGCAATTTCTTTCTGACGAGGAGATTTTTATATTCACATGTGCTAAAACTCTGAAGGTCATACTGCGCATCCATCACATAGACTTTAAACAGTGTGACCTACACGAGTTCAGCCCTTGATGAAATGTAATTTAAGCAACAACTGCATTGCTGACAACAATGACTACTTCTGTCGCGCATGTCTGCTTGTCTGCTGATCCAGCTACAGAAACTACTCCCTATTCATTGTTTCTCATACAAATATTGTTGAAGGTTTAAATAAAAAATATATCAACACCTCACTTGGAAGATGCATTTTGTATATAAAGAAATTTAACAATACGCTGTATTCCCAAATATGTAGTGATAATGGGCACTTTTCAAGATTCGAATTTAGCTAATTTATTTACTTAGTACGAGAAAATTTAGTTTGATGACTAATTTTAAATCTTTAATTTTAAATAAGTTTATGAGGTACCACGATGGATAGACTCACCTGCCTCTGGTCATAAAAAAGCATCTACGACACTAACATTAAGAGAGTTGAACCAGGAACTTTTACTCAGCTCATTTGATTGTGAAAAGTTCCTCTGATGTAACACAATGAGCTTTAAAAATTTCCTAATGTTAAATTCGCTAAAGTGTGAAACTTGTTGATAGGAATGATGTTGAGATACTTGAATTGATATTGGCAACGAATTGGCATTTAATCAGTGTGATTAACCGGTTTGTGATTAGCCTGCTGTTGCCATTGGCATTTACTGTAATTAAATGCCAATGGCAACAGCAAGCTAATCACAAACCGGTTGTAGGGTACATTAGTTTTCAGGCATTGTAATACAGACGTGACACAACACCATTATATTTCTGTCAAGTTAGACTGATACTCTCAGGATGCGTAATGGAAAGCAAAACATTTTAACACAGAAACTTGTAGAATTTTGGGCTACATGTCAGGATCTCTCTCATACCAGCGTCCAAACAAAGAGAGAGACAGTAAATGAGGAGTAAAATGGCTCAAGACAATAGAACACTCATTTTCCGTCTGGATCCTGGCAGAGTTGAAGCTCCAGAAAGATTCATTCACAAGCGTCAGCTGTTGAGTAAAGACGGAAGGGTAAACATGTTCTGTGTGGAACGTCCCGACCAGTTCGTAAGGCTGGAAAGATGATGAGCCTGGACTCGTCCCTTCAATACGTGCACAGCTGGTAATGTTTTCGGTCAAGCAGTAGACGACAGCACACACCTGGGTAAACATGGAATATACTCCAGCCCCCTTCTCTACGACACCGCTGTAAGCCAGAATCACGTAAAACCCTTCGTCAGTAAGATTTGCTTGATAACTGTATGTCACCGTGCAACATAGACTGTCATTGTGGCACAGAGTTTTGAAGTCTCTCTCTCTTTCTGACCCCTCTAATAATCTGTGATTATAGCGCTCCAAATTTTCGTTTATAAAATATAACTTGTCTTCATCCCTCGTTTGTTCAGTTGCGCCCTCGGAAACACGAGACTTAGGCTGGATTAGTGATATACCGAAACTACCAAGGAATTCCTTAAAGGACGCATCAGAACTATTAGACTGCAGGTCTGTACTTAGGTACTGGTATGAGGCATAGTCATGATCACTAAAAGACTCGGTTGTTCCAACGGCAGCAATAGAAAACCCACTGGAACTCTCACGCGTGTAGTGAGTGGAGTTAGTCGTTGTACTAGGTTGGTTTACCCGTAATCGCGTTCCTAGTGTAGAGACAGGTGCTACCAGAAGGGTTGTGCCTCCGTGGTGGTCATACGTGTAGACGGCAGCTTGCGAGGACACTCCCCGGAAGATACCAGACCCCAGCTTACTCGTAGTGGGGTCATGGTAGTTGGCCACCAGCAAGTTGACTTCCAGACCAGAGCTCCATCCACTGAAGATCTGCGGAGCTGGAAAAACAGAATTAGCAATTGCATAAATATATCCACGAGGAGACAATAAAACAACTTACACGAGTGCTATATATTTCGGCATTATGTTGAAGTCCTCTTCCGTACATACTTTCATGCATGTCACAAGAGTGTGGAGTACTGTTGGTACCTCGGCTATATAGGTGTCCTGGGTAATGAACAGGCAGATGCCGGACAAAGACTGCTGTAGTGAGCCCATTCTGTAATAGACATTTGCCTTAAACAAATGTTCTACAGACTGGGTCCTACAGACTAATAGCAAGTTGTATAGTGTTGAGCAGGACGTGGGTACTTGGGCCCAAACATCTCACCCAGAGCCATCTATTTACAGGTGTCCATTTTCCTTTCCAGCTTGTGGCGTGGAGGTGACTGCCCATGGTTGAGATGTTTCTGCCTGCTTCATGGTTTTTATAATTACTGTGGTGCCTGCAGGGATCTTGCAGAAGAGTCTTAAGGTATGAACTGAATATTTAAGTTGGGCATTTCGTTCATGCTGTAGCTTTGTTAATTTTGTCTTTGTTTTTGTTGCGCATGTGTTGTACGTCAATAATTTTTAATAGTACGAGCGTTGAGTGAACTACACTGTCATAGTCCTCTGTAAATATCACAAATACTATTACTACGATGCCACAGACATTGGTCTTGGTGTGTAGCCGAAAAATACAGAACTCTATTTCAGCTTCATGTACGGGGGATCGAACAACACGGGTTCGATCCCCAGGTTAGTCGAAGTGTTGTTATTGATTAAATACCACTCGTTCGTTGTTACAATACGATATGTACTGCTTGTGGAGGCTAGTACACCAAACGGGGAGAAGAATGAAATTAGCTCTGCGGCAGACACCATCATATGTCCTCGGATCACGGTACAACACCTAACTTTGCTGGGTGCGTGATTCTTGTATGATTGTATGGTTCCGTGGGTTAGTGTCGTGGAATTTTCGCTCACCATGAGGCAGGCTAAAACAACACGGGTTCGAAGTGTTGTTATTGATATACACATATACAGACTGTGTGTGTGTGTGTGTACTCGCCTAGTTGCACTCACCTAGTTGAGGTTGCAGGGGTCGAGTCCGAGCTCCTGGCCCCGCCTCTTCACTGATCGCTACTAGGTCACTCTCCCTGAACCGTGAGCTTTATCATACCTCTGCTTAAAGCTATGTATGGATCCTGCCTCCACTACATCGCTTCCCAAACTATTCCACTTACTGACTACTCTGTGGTGCGTGTGTGCGCGCGCGCGCGCGCGTGTGTGTGTGTGTGTGTGTGTGCGCGTGTGCGTGCTTGTGTGTGCGTGCTTGTGTGTGCGTGTGTACTCACCCACCTCACCTAATTGTGGTTGCAGGGGTCGAGACTCGGCTCCTGGCCCCGCCTCTTCACTGATCGCTACTGGATCCTCTCTCTCTCTGCTTCCTGAGCTTTGTCATACCTCTTCTTAAAACTATGTATGGTTCCTGCCTCCACTACTTCACTTGCTAGGCTATTCCACTTGCTGACAACTCTATGACTGAAGAAATACTTCCTAACGTCCCTGTGACTCGTCTGAGTCTTCAGCTTCCAGTTGTGACCCCTTGTCCCTGTGTCCCCTCTCTGGAACATCCTATCTCTGTCCACCTTGTCTATTCCCCGCAGTATCTTGTATGTCGTTATCATGTCTCCCCTGACCCTTCTGTCCTCCAGTGTCGTCAGTCCGATTTCCCTTAACCTTTCCTCGTACGACATTCCCTTGAGCCTTGTTGCAAACCTTCGTACTTTCTCTAACTTCTTGACGTGCTTGACCAGGTGTGGGTTCCAGACTGGTGCTGCATACACTAGTATGGGCCTATCATACACAGTGTATAGTGTCTTGAACGATTCCTTATTAAGGTATCGGAACGCCATTCTCAGGTTTGCCAGGCGCCCGTATGCTGCAGCGGTTATTTGGTTGATGTGTGCCTCCGGTGATGTGCTCGGTGTTATGGTCACCCCAAGGTCTTTCTTCCTGAGTGAGGTCTGTAGTCTTTGTCCACCTAGCCTATACTCTGTCTGCGGTCTTCTTTGCCCCTCCCCAATCTTCATGACTTTGCATTTGGCTGGATTGAATTCGAGAAGCCAGTTACTGGACCACATGTCCAGCCTCTCCAGGTCTCTTTGCAGTCCTGCCTCATCCTCGTCCGATTTAATTCTTCTCATCAACTTCACGTCATCTGCGAACAGGGACACTTCAGAGTCTATTCCTTCCATCATGTCGTTCACATATATCAAAAATAGCACTGGTCCTAGAACTGACCCCTGTGGGACCCCGCTCGTAACAGGCGCCCACTGTGATACCTCTTCACGTACCATGACTCGTTGCTGCCTCCCTGTCAGGTATTCCCTTATCCATTGCAGTGCCCTTCCTTTTACGTGTGCCTGATCCTCCAGCTTCTGCACTAATCTCTTGTGGGGAACTGTGTCAAAGGCCTTCCTGCAGTCTAGGAAAACGCAATCTACCCACTCCTCTCTCTCGTGTCTTACTTCTGTTACCTTGTCATAAAACTCCAGGAGGTTTGTGATACAAGATTTGCCTTCCATGAACCCATGCTGGTTTTCATTTATAATCTTGTTCCTTTCCAGGTGTTCGACCACTCTCCTCCTGATAATCTTCTCCATGACTTTGCACACAATACATGTCAGAGACACAGGTCTGTAGTTTAGTGCCTCGTTTCTGTCTCCTTTCTTAAATATGGGGACTACATTAGCTGTCTTCCATTTCTCAGGTAGTTGCCCAGTTGCGTGCGTGCGTGCGTACGTGTGTGTGTGTGTGTGTGTGTGTGTGTGTGTGTGTGTGTGTGTGTGTGTGTGTGTGTGTGCACACTCACCTATTTGTGGTTGCAGGGGTCGAGTCATAGCTCCTGGCCCCGCCTCTTCGCTGACTGCTACTAGGTCCTCTCTCTCCCTGCCCCATGAGCTTTATCATACCTCGCCTTAAAACTATGTATGGTTCCCGCCTCCACTACGTCACTTTCTAGGTTATTCCACGGCCTGACTACTCTATGACTGAAGAAATACTTCCTAACATCCCTTTGATTCATCTGAGTCTTCAACTTCCAATTGTGACCTCTTGTGTCTGTGTCCCTTCTCTGGAACATCTCCGTCTTTGTCCACCTTGTCTATTCTGCGCAGTATTTTATATGTCGTTATCATTTCTCCCCTGACCCTCCTGTCCTCCAGTGTCGTCAGGCCGATTTCTCTCAACCTTTCTTCGTAGGACAATCCCCTTAGCTCTGGAACTAGTCTTGTTGCAAACCTTTGCACTTTCTCTAATTTCTTGACGTGCTTGACTAGGTGTGGATTCCAAACGGGTGCTGCATACTCCAGTATGGGCCTGTGTGTGTGTGCGTGCGTGCGTGTGTATGCGTGTGTATGCGTGTGTGCGTGTGTGCGTGTGTGCGTGCGCGTGTGTGCGCGTGTGCGCGCGCGCGCGCGCGCGTGCGCGCGCGTGTGTGTGTGTGTGTGTGTGTGTGTGTGTGCGCGTGTGTGTGTGTGTGTGTGCGCGTGTGTGAGTGCGTGTGAGTGCGTGTGTGTTTGTGTGTGTGTGTGTGTGTGTGTGTGTGTGTGTGTGTGTGTGTGTGTGTGTGTGCGTGAGTGTGTGTGAGTGCGTGTGAGTGCGTGTGTGTTTGTGTGTGTGTGTGTGTGTGTGTGTGTGTGTGTGTGCGCGCTTTTGTGTGTGTGTAGCAAGAGCTTGTAGCACTAGCACTGACCTGTTAGGAAGGGAAGCTCGTCAATCCAGGCAGTGCTCATAGCGACGTCTCTCACTCCCCGAGCCATCACGTTCCGCAGCCCCGGGCTCTCGTACATGATATCGAAACAGATCTGTAAGAAAGGAGTTTAGCTTGCGCTCAGCTGTTACTAAAACTGAACATATGAACATTTCGGAAAATATAACACACAGGATTACTTTCTTTTATAAGGGCCAAATCAGCCATGTTATGGTGGATGCATGCAATCAGATTTAAAGGGGTGAAAAATCTGGGTATACAGCATCAGGAATCCAACGGTTGTATAATCACTGAGAGGGTTATTATCTGAGACAGATTCACGCCACTTTTCTCACGAATAAAAAGACCACTACCAGCTGTGATAGTTCTTGGTATCCACGACTCGGTCTTAGACCTAGATTCCTGGATGTGCATACACAGGATGGCGTTTGCAACAAGCCTGAGGAAGTTTAGTACACACCTAAGAAGGGAAAACAGCGCTTGTAGGAGGCAGCTCAACGTAGGCACTCCAGCCTTGACTGCTCGGGAACAGTTGCAGAAAAATGTAATGTTTTCGATATCTTAGAAACAATTTAGAATACACAGTATTGAAGTTCTTTATGACATAGAATTCTATTTCAATATTGTACTATTTCATCTATCCTCTTCTCATTATTATCTTTCCTACATGTCCCCGTGATATTTACTGTAAGCTTCCAAGGCATTGTGTGTGTGTGTGTTTTAGTTACCATTTTGTCATAGGCACTTGTCGATTTGACACTTGGCCTGTTGTGTGTGTCTACTTGTCTAATTGTACTTGCATAAATGTGGTTGCAGGGGTCGAGTTATAACTCCTGGCCCCGCTTATTCCCTGGTCGCTACTAGGTCTCTCTCTTCCTGCTCAATGAGCTTTATCATGCCTCTTCTTAAAGCTTTGTATGGATCCTGCCTCCACTACGTCACTCTCCAGACTATTCCACTTCCTGACAACTCCCTGACTGAAGAAATACTTCCTAACATCCTTGTGACTCTTCTGAGACTTTAACTCCCAGTTGTGGTCCCTTCTTCCTTTGTCCCATCTCTGAAACATCCTGTCCTATTCTTCTCAGTATTTTATATGTTATCATGTCCTCTCAGGTCGATTTCCTTTAACTTCTCCTGGTAGGACATACCCCTTAGCTCCGGGACTAGTCTAATTTCTTGACGTGCTTGACCAGGTATGGGTTCCATAATGGCGCTGCATACTCCATTATGGGCCTGATGTACACGGTGTACAGTGTCTTGAACGATTCTTTACTAACGTGTCGAAACGCTATTCTTAGGTTTGCCAGGCGCCCATATGCTGTAGCAGTTATTTGGTTGATGTGTGCCTCCGGAGATATGCTTGGTACTATACTCACTCCAAGATCCTTTTCCATGAGTGAGGTTTGCAGTCTTTGTCCCCCTAGCCTGTACTCTGTATGCGGTCTTCTTTGATCTTCCCCAGTCTTCATGACATAGCACATGGTGCAGGAGGAAGTGCCTGGACTCCGCTTTTAATCACTACCTCACCATTTGCCCAAAATCAGGGAGGTTTTCAATTAACCAAACTTCATACAAAATACTTATTATACAGAAATTGGGATTACCGGGTTGTGACAGCGTTGTACTAACTACTATTCTCTCTTCCTCCCCTCCCACAACCCATACATACATGTATATATGTAGATTTACATATTTGCAATCACTCGTTTGTAATGTCTTCCCATATATATATATATATATATATATATATATATATATATATATATATATATATATATATATATATATATATATATATATATATATATATATATATATATATATATATATATGTCGTGCCGAATAGGCAGAACTTGCGATCTTGGCTTAAATAGCAACGCTCATCTTGCCATATAGGACAAGTGAAAATTTGTGTATGCAATAATTTCGCCAAAATCATTCTGAACCTAACGAAAAAAATATATTTCACTGTGCTTGTTTAGTATTAAATTATTATAAACAAATCTAAAATATATTTAGTTAGGTTAGGCTAAAATAAATTGTTCTTGTTATAATAAGGTTAGGTAAGTTTTCTAAGATTCTTTTGGAGCAAAATTAAAATTTTTTACATTAACATTAACGAAAAAATATATCTTTAAACGTATAAGAGAAATCTGTAGAAAGGACTTAATTTTAAATGAGTTCTTGCTAATTGACCAGTTTTACATATTCGGCACGACATATATATATATATATAATGTCGTGCCGAATATGTAAAACTGGTCAATTAGCAAGAACTCATTTAAAATTAAGACCTTTCTAAAATTTTCTCTTATACGTTTAAAGATATATATTTTTCATTAATGTTAATGTAATTTTTTTTAATTTTGCTCCAAAAGAATCTTAAAAAACTTACCTAACCTTATTATAACAAGAACAATTTATTTTAGCCTAACCCAACTAAATATATTTTAGATTTGTTTACAATAATTTAATACTAAACAAACACAGTGAATTATATTTTTTTCGTTAGGTTCAGAATGATTTTGGCGAAATTACTGCATACACAAATTTTCACTTGTCCTATATGGCAAGATGAGCGTTGCTATTTAAGCCAAGATCGCAAGTTCTGCCTATTAGGCACGACATATATATATATATATATATATATATATATATATATATATATATATATATATATATATATATATATATATATATATATATATATATATATATATATATATATATATATATATATATATATGCTTAAATAGCAACACATTTCTTGCTGAATAAGGCAAGCGAAAATTTGTGTATGCAGTAATTTCGCAAAAATCATTCTGAACCTAACGAAAAAAAATATATTTCATTGTGCTTGTTCATTATTAAATTATTGTAGACTTGTATAAAATATATTAAGTTGGATTACTCTAAATTAAATTGCGCTTGTTACAATAAGGCTAGGTAAGTTTTCTAACGTTCTTTTGGTACAAAATTATTAATTTTTACATTACCATAAATTAAAAATATACATCTTTAAACAAATAAGAGAAAATTTTAGAAAGGCCTTAATTTTAAACGAGTTCTTGCTAGTTGACCAATTTTACCTATTCGGCACGATATATATATATGCACAGCATAATCACAGTAAACAGGTAATATCACTATGTAAAAAAAAAAAACACTGAAAAAATACTGAATTAGTTATGAAGTGTTGTTTGTGTGTCTGTCCAAGGTACAAGTTACAGCTGAGCCAAGTTCAATAAGAATCCGATTTTAAAAATCATATTTGAAAGTACTGGTTTGGTTATAGTTGTTAATGAATGGAGGAAATAACCATTTTGAGCCCATTAGGGGTAGCTTGAAAATGGGTTGGGCAGACGTGTGTGTGGGGAATGGGTGAGAGTGGGATCTGCGTAGCGTGAATCTGGTCTTTTTTTTCACTTACCCATTGGTATCTGTTTGAAGGTGCTCTTGTGTGTGTGTTTTATGTCATAGTTATTGCCAAGATGCGCTGAATAATCTACCCGTTCAAAGCTCTCTTCAAATCTCTCAACTGTCTATCCACTCTTGTTTTCAGTCCTAGTTCTTTTTTGTGTAGGTATACAAATCCTAGATCCGTTTGTGAGAGACTGATCAGCTTGTCCTGCAATGCAAGTGGTGTTCTGTGCTAAAGGGTAAAGTAAATTACATTCTTGGTACCTGAAGAGTGAAGGTGACGCCAAAGTCTGTGGTGAAAATAGCTACATCATCATCATCCGTCCCTGGCGTGAACTCCGGCTCCAGAAACAGGTGTTTCTTGCGATACCTTCGGTATAGGATAAAACAATAATTAAAAAAAAACACGGTATAAGCACTCTTGTCGCCTCCTTATTCCCAGGAGTTGTTCATTCTGTACCAGGCCGTTCTTTCTCTCTCTCTCTCTCTCTCTCTCTCTCTCTCTCTCTCTCTCTCTCTCTCTCTTTCTTTCTCTCTCTCTGTAAAACAAATATATAATTTCAAAGGATTGCCTTACATTAAAACCCGTCTCTATGTTCCCAGAGACTCATAATTTTGGTTTTAATATAAAAACGGCCTGATAATACTCAGCAAATGTAAATTTGAATAAAGGAACACTGTGGTAGGCCTACTGGCCTGTACCGGGCAGGTTCTAATAAGGAATTTTTTTTCCACATTGGCTTTTCTCATCAAACCTGTGTGACCCAAAGAAAATATATTAATAATCTACTGCTCCCTATCTATTTTTCTCTAGTCCGACGAGCCACTGAATCGTAATATCCCCAAAAGACCTCCAAAATGAAAATACAACAAACCTGTTTTTTTCTCAATTTTCATAGATATTACCATGCTCAGTCCCATCAAGGGCGCTGTCTAGATGTCGCTGAAATGTCCTTGATCAAGAGAAATGGAATTACCCTCAGTTTCCTTGAATCAAACCTGAATCCTTCCCATTCCTTAGGCGTTGAATGATCTTATGGGTTTATCTCTTTCCCCCCTAAATATAATAATATTAACCATGCTTTCACTCCAACAACATGTTAAGTTCTCCCCCCAAACCAAAAAAAAAAAAAAATTGCCTCTCCTCACTCGAATTTAATAACCAGATGTTGAGGGACAACAGCGTAAGCCTACGAGTAGTAATCAAAGGTAGTTTATCATAATTTTTTAGACTCTTCACTGACGGAGGGACTTATGGAATACTTGATAAAGAACCACTGAGGGTGAAACTTCTTATACTAGATTCTCTTTGTCTAAAGTGTATTTGAATCACGCCGGGTGTTCAAGCCATTACCTATCAAAGCTTCTTGTAATGTTAATTATATGTTAAAAATCACAACTTACCTGGATATAACTACACCTGAACGATCAAAGACAACCTGGGTGTTGTAGAAGCTGTAGCCAGAGACAGTACACTCGTTCAGTTGCTTTTCAGCTTTGTCTTTACCGTTTTCCAGCGATGACAACTGTTCTCCAGGAATTTTATGTTGAAAAAGTGAATTCTGGTTGCGTCCTCTACGCCCCACTCCACTGTCATTGTTGTGGGTGTCGGGTTGTGTGGTGACGTCCGTGTTTGGCTCTTGTTCGATAAGGTCCACTACTAGGTACATCCCCAGGTCTCTAGCACAGCAGCTTAGGTCACGCATTATCTGTACATCCATATCTTCATGTTAACACCCCAATGATATTGTCATGAGGGATGCACATACATACTCGTACGTAGCACGCAGTGAAGCACACCATACACACACACACATACACACAAACACACACTCGGGATATGATGAAATACTGTGGGCCTGGGCTCCAGTACTTGGGCTGCAGTGTACTGGAGGCGCTGCATCTCTACAACATCTTGGCAAAGCCTTGGCACTCAGTTCATTAACATGCATAGATATCTAATGCAAACTTACTTCAGTTTAAAGAGTGACTAATGCCTACAAAGTATTGTACATTCTCTTAATCACTGAGATTATTCCATGATGGAGAGGGGACTACGAGGACTCTTCCCCCAGTGAAAAGTAGGGGCACCATTAGTACACTAACAGAAAACACAATAAGTGTCCGGGGACCAAGACTATTCAACAGCCTCCCACCAGCCATAAGGAGAATTGCCAATAGATCCCTGGTTGTCTTCAAGAGAGAGCTGGACAGATACCTAAAGTCAGTGCCGGATCAGCCGGGCTGTGGTTCGTACGTTGGACTACGTGCGGCCAACAGTAAAAGCCTTGTTAATTAGGCCCTGATCCACCAGGAAGCCTGATCATGGCCCGGGTCACGAGGGCGTTGATCCCCAGAATACCCTCCAGGTAGCTTCTCGTTTACGAAGAAGCTCACATAAGACAGTTAAGTGGTAATATATCACGTAACTCTCAAACTGTTACTGCTGACACGCAACTGTAAGTTATTTACATAAATGATTTACGTACTCAGATGACAGAAACATAGTCTATTGTTGTTGCTATGTTAAGGATTAAACATTACGTTTGATACCTAAATAGTAAATATATATATTATTCTTAGACTCGTATAAATATTGTAACTTTTCCCCATCATTCTTTCGGGGTCAAAAACCTGGAAAATTTTGGTGATTAAATCCTTAAGATAAAAAAAATCCCAATAAGAATTTTTTTGTTTTGTTTTACAAGAATTTAATACTAATGCTGGTCCGAAAGTGCAGTCATGACGACCAGGTCTGTGTATCTGTGGTGATGATCCGTGAGTGTGGTCATGACGACCAGGTCTGTGTATGTCAGTATTGCTGGTCCGTCAGTGTGGTCATGACGACCAGTTTGCAAATATGACACGATGAGGGTAATGACATTTTAATATAAAGGTCTTAATAAAGTGCCTGGTGGGCGAAACGTCTTCACAATAAAATGGCATGAACTGCATTGTGTGTCTTATTAACACACTCTTGATGTGCTTTAAGACTGTATTGCCACGTTGACCACAAGATCAGTGAATGTCCACCAAACATTATCTTTACACCTGCTCTTCCTTCTATTGCGTGTTAATACTGCGAGCCAGACAGAAAATGCTTACTGCTGCCTCTTTTGTGCACACCCAGCCACAGGAGGTGCATGACCTTGTATCCTTCTCATTATCAAGGTTATAGTTCCTCCCAGTCTCGCCAGTGGTGGGTATAACCTCCTCCCTTCCTTCCTACCCAAGACTCTTGCCCTCCCTCCTAACTCACTCACTCTCTCTCTCTCTCTCTCTCTCACACACACACACACACACACACACACACACAAACAAGACTCGGATGAGTCAAAGGGAAGTGAGGAAGTATTTCTTTAGTCATAGAGTTGTCAGGAAGTGGAAAAGTCCAGCAAGTGACGGAGTGGAGGCAGGAACCATACATAGTTTTAAGACGAGGTTTGATAAAGCTCATGGAGCAGGGAGAGAGAGGACCTAATAGCGATCAGTGAAGAGGTAGGGCCAGGAGCTATGAATCGACCCCTGCAACCACAAATAGGTGACTATATATAACCATACAAGCACCATGTAACCGATTCACTACCAGTGAAGAATACGGTAAGCCTAAATACAGGCCTGTGGGGATGAAAGTGTACTGTGTGTACTGGAGTGATGCACTGTACACCCCTCCACGTGTACATTTTTGCTCACAGTGCATTCACCTCAAAAAAGATATTCTTATCAGAATATAAAAAGCATACTACACTCGTTCACTCACTCTTGCTCATGTCAGCCCTGACATGACAACGAAGAGGTAGCTAGTCACCTCAAGAGCAAAATAATAACGTGAGAAGTATTATTGTGAGAACTTATTCGGTATTGTGTCGCCGCAAGTTAGTTCCACATGGCTGTTGTCACCGTAAGTTTCCATGGTAACCTTTTGGTCCACTTGGACATTATTTTGAAAAAAAAAATCTTGTTCAATAAATATGATGTCCAGAATATTCGCATATAAAAAAGTATAGAGACTAGGGATTTGGCAAAGTATCGGTGTAGGCCATTTTTACTGTATCGGTTAAAAAACCGATACCAACGATATATGTTTGCTTAAAATATCAGCATTAGTACTCTACCTCACGATTCTAAGAGTTTTACACACACACACACACACACACACACACACGCACACACGCACACACGCACAC